>NC_092204.1:56857727-57164652 GCF_043381705.1 Parasteatoda tepidariorum
CAAAAATGTTTAAAGTTTGAGCAAAAATTTAATAAAATACTAAAATTATTAATATTTTTATAAAATAAAACTCTATAAAAATAACTATATATTACAATAGTTTGCGATATGATTGATAAGAACAACTTAATTATTATAAATAATTTATCCACAATTTAAAATAATTTACTCTTAGTAAAAATATAATAAAGAAGCATAATTAAATTTTTAAAAATAAGAACAAATATTACTCACTTTAGAATTCTTTGCAACTTCAAAATCTCTTGGCATGGCGGCAAGCCATTTCTTACGTATTGGGAAATCCAAAATTTAATACTTTTGTACCATCAACTTTGTAAAATCCTCTGCAGTTTGGTACACAGCACTCATTGGCAATTATCCATAACACTAAGAATTAAATTAATGCTGACATTTACAACATTTGTTGAATAAATATAAATTTTACGAAGAACGTTGACACCAGAACACACACGGTTGTTTACAAATTCAAATCAAAAATATTCGCCAATTGGCTGAATGCCGACACAGGTTATAATACTTGAGAATATCGCCAATGGCTCGTTTGATCAGATTCGGAGTTTTTCGTAAAAATAGCTACCCTGACTGGTTTCCCTCTGGGCCTAACGTCATCATCGCCTATAGTAACCCGTTGTGAGGCTTGATTCCTTTCTAGGAGGTATTGGCCCAGCACGCCAAATTTTTACTCTGTGCTTAAAATGTGTTTCTTTTGTAACTTTTTTCCCTCGTTCAAAAAATATGTGCAATAAAAGAAAAGTTCTACATAATAGTCTCATCACAATTAATATATTTAACAATAAAGTAATATTATAAAATTTTTTAATAATATAATGTTAATACTCAACAATAAAAAATAATGGCAGTTTATTTTAGGTGTATAGAAATGGAATTGAACTTATAAGGGCCCCACCAAGCTTAAATCCGGCCCTGGGTGAATTGTACAATTCTATATATGGTCTATATTTGTTGAGTAACGGCTATAAAATGTTGGCACAATCGGACAATTTTAAGTAGGGTTTATATTGGCTGAATATCGGTTGAGTTGAACACTTCTATTTCGAACCAACATAATCTTAGTAACAGCTATAAGATATCGGGTCAATGGTCAATCGGACAATTTAATGTAGCGTTTATATTGGCTGAATAACGGCTATAAAATATCGGATGAACTTACCAAATCTGTATAGGGCCGATATTGCCGAAATAAGGGCAATAAAATATTGGATAAATCGAGCTATTTTATATAAGACACACATTGGCTATATAACAGCTTTAAAATATCGGGTAAATCGTACAATTCTATATTGGCTGAATATCGGGTGAAAAATATCGGCTGTATTTTATTTAGGTTCAATATTGGCAGAATAACAGCTATAAAAAATCGGGTGAGTCGAACAATTCTATAAAGAACTTGCATTGGCTGAGTAACGTTTAAAAATATCGGGTCAATTGGGGAATTTCAAATAGGACCTATATATTGGCTAAATAATGGCTTTAAAATATCGGGTGAATTGAACAATTCTATATATGGTCTATATTGGCTGAATAACAGCTATAAAACATCGGTTGAGTCTGGCACTTCTATATCGAACCAACATTGGCTGAATTATGGCTATAAAATATCGGGTGAATTTTACAAATCGGTATAGGGCCGATATTGGGTGAATAAGGGGAATAAAATATGGGGTGAATTTGACAATTTTATATAGGGTAAACACCGGCTGAATAGTGGCTATAAAAAATCGGATGAATCGGATATTTTTATGTCTGTCCAAATTAGGCAAAATAATGGCCCTTTAAAACCTTGTTGAGCCAAGAAAGGTGAATATTGGCCCAATGAGTCCCCAAGTTATTTTGCTGCTATGGATCATTCAAATATAAAGGAAATACAAATTTCTATGTGAAAAGGCAGAAAATCAATACTTTAAATAAAACATAATTTCATACCCTTTAAGAAATCTTTTATCATTTCTTGATAATCTTCATTTAGTCGATTTTTGAAACGAGCGCGCAATTTTCTGCCCATAATCCTCTGGTAGGAAGGATAGGGAGGAGGCGTTATTCATTCATCAATAGAAAACCGCGCATGCTTAAAAACATGACTTGAAGAGGTTTCCTGCGGCATCACAGACATCCTCTCACTATACTCTACCCTATTCTTTTTCCTGTCTGAAAAATATGATCGATATTTAATAAATTTCATTCCTGTGAATTTTGTGTTATTTTTACATAAATGGCGACTTCAAATTTAAAAACTGTCGGTATTGCTGCTAAGTTTAGAGGATGTTTGATCGGAGCCTTGGTTGGTGATTGTCTTGGTGCTCCATTTGAATTTTATGCTATCGTGAAAGAAGAGAAGCTGAAAACATTCTTTTCTGAAATTCTCAATGGAGGTACATACATTTTTATTTAAGCCATGTGATTTTTTCATAAGATTTGTAATTTTTTTAAAAATTCGCTTTTTATAATAGTTTCAATTTATGTTAATATTTTCAATAATGTTTTTTTTTATAAGAAATATCAAAGATTTAAACAGTCTATAATTGCAATCTAAATTAAAGAATAAAATTAATTTGCAAGTTTTTTAATATATTATTTTAGAATTAGAAACAATTTAAAGCAACAATTGGAAAGAAATATAAATTTAATGAATTTCTTAAAAATTCGATACAACAAGCATTTCTCTGTTTTATTGATATAAAATTTATATAATTATATGAAAAGCCGTTAAAATTTCATGATCAAATTAAATATCATGGGGAGATTTCCGTATCGTGATCTGCGGCAGCATAATCGCCAAATCTTGCCAACTTCCGGGCCAGTTAGAAACTAACTCTCAAATAATATGACATATAGATTTTTTAAAAAGTTATTAGAATAGTAGGATAGACAAAAATATTTCAAAGAGTTTATGTGCAAAATGTTTAACTTCATAGTTAATATATTAAATTTAATTTGCGTAAATTCAAACTTTTCTTATATTTATTGCTAAAAAATTAAATTAATCATTTTTTTGTTTCTTCTATCTCATCCAGCTCCGTCCAATTTTTTTTCTTCAGTGTCCTGGAAGAGGAATAGGTCTCTTTCTGACAAAATGCCATCCCAGACTCGAAGTAAAATAAATTTTATGTACACTTTTGTTCATAAGAGTAAAGATTGGGAAAATTTTAAAATCTTCATTCATATAAGTTAGTATTGATAGGTTCGTGCTCTAGCCTAAAAGTAACTGTATTAACTCATACAGTTACTTTAGAATAGAGGAAAATAAGAAGATAATGTGAGAAGTGAAGTTGATCAACTATGTTGCTGCTATTTGTGATAATCACATAATTATTGTTTTTAAGAAACATCTCTGGGTACTTATGTATTATCCCATTGACCATTTTCGCCAACATTACGAAAAGTTAATTTGATATCTTTTCAAATTTATTTTAATACTAGCTAACTATCCGTTTTTCGAAGTAGTGAATAAAAAGAAGAAGAATTAATAAATCAATACTGAGAAACACAACGCAATCGTGCTCAATACTGAAGCGCATATACTAACGCAGTTAAAGAGTTTAATGGAAGAACCATGTGAATGACATTTTTAAGGGAATGAACGAATTAGAGAAAATAACATAAAGTGGTTACGTCTATATGGGCATGTTTAATGTTACAGAACTGTTTCTACCTTCAGTTTTATCTTAAAATAACTAATCTATATTAGTTTTCAGTATGCTTGCATGATTTTTATTTCAAATTAGCAATGGTAAATAAAATAAAACAATCAATTCTTAGTCCCACCATAAATTGGTAATAAAATAATTTGGATACGTGTGTTCTTTTTTCGTTCTGAAAATCTCACTTAACTTATGTTCTTCCACTAAGTTTTTCAATTAATATAGCTAAAATAATTTTTTTTTAAATTTAATGTTATATGTTGTAATCTTCGGTGACTTTACGTTATTGAAGTAAGCAAAGTTGATTGTTTGTAATCCATACTATTGGAATAAAGATAAAATGTATTTAGCATCGCTTGACGTGATGCTATTGCTCGCGGCCAATTCATGATAGTTAGAATTTACCACTATTAAGTGATTATCTCAGGTACATATATATCCTTTTCGAGGGACCGTAAAACACTTAATCCCTAAGTTGGTGCAGCTTTAATAAACACCAAATATATATCAATATAATATTTCATACCTATATTAGTATATTTGGTACTTATTACACAACCCTTCAACATTTGAGTTTATACATATTTGTCAGTGGTAGCCAACTAAAGCCGAATTATTTTTAAAAAAATATTAGAACTTTAGAAGGATTTTGGAGCATGACCATTTCTCTATATGACTTTTAGTTTACTGTTAAAATATTTATGAATAGTGGTGGAAAAAAGTTCTTTTAATTCTAATTCATTAAAATATTAATACTTTATCTTAGCTACAACTGGAAAAAATATTTTCTGAAACTACGTAAAACCCGTTGTAGAATTTTTTTGCTGTCAATTTGCCAATTAACATAATACTAGTAGTACAAATTACCGCCGGTGATACATATGAATTAAGCGTCATCTGTGAATGGCGATATTTTACGGTTTTCTTAAATGAATTTCCCATTAATCTTTCCTCCATGTTCTTGGCTTTTTAGCTCATAGCTTATTTTATTTTATTTCAACAATGACGCATTATCAATGTTAATTAAGCATTAGTATCAACAATAATATGCAGATCTCTTACGGCTGCCCAAGACACGAATAAGCATATTTTCTACTTATTTTTGCTTTTCAGTTCAGAAGTTACTTTTTTTTAAAATTTCAATTAATACAAATTAACAACATTAATTAAGCATCGATGTTGTGAGTGATAGTATGACGATTTCTTACAGTTCTTCTAGGCAAATAAATACCTTTACTCCATTTTGTTTGCATTTTAGTACAGGGTCATTTCTTTTATTTCAATATGTATAGATTACCTTAATTAATTAAGCATCATTGGCGTCAACGTTTATTTTTCTCCTAAGCGAATGTGTATCCTTTTAACGATTAATTTTTGCTTTTGAATACATAAATGAGTTTTTTTTTCTATTCCATTATCGTTGATTTTAAATAAGCAATTTTCTAGAAACTCGTTTAAAAGAATTTATATAAATAAAATTATATAAATGAAATAAAAGATCGTGGTATCAAACAAAGTATGAATTTGGTAGACCGGGCGTGCTACCACGTAATGTTGATTAATGTGAGAAATTGAGTTGTTAAATTTAAAACAATGGCTAACGCTGAACAAATCAGAAAATTCAATTTCGTTTTTCGTTTAACCCGCTCGAACGATTTGTCGTAGAATGTTCTAATGTTTACATAGACCTTCCTTGTGCTTTGAACTATCTGTATACCAAATTTCATAGCTTCCGATTTGATGATTAAGGAGTCTACAAAGGACACAAACATTGATTTTTCTATAGTTAGATAGCAGTTAATTATTAAGAAATTGACAAAATACAAATATAACTTATTACATGCAAAAAATGAGGTATTTAAATTTGAACCATTTCCAAATTTATTTTCAGATTTGGCATAAATAGTCGACAGGAAAATACGTAAGTACGTATATTTGTTACTGCTGACTACTAATTTAAATAATATTTATTATTGATCTTATCATGTTTTCTTTCACAATTGGTAGCCATTGAAGGAAGTTACATTCATTTTGCAGCTTTTTGCTGAGATTTATATAATAACCTAATTATTATCTACTATGCGGTAATTTTAAAATTAAAACCTGAAAACCAAAAAGCATTATAGCCTTGCGAAAAATGATCAAATTTATTAAAAAAAAAACTGTGATGCATTATTTTATTAATAACTTTTTATGCAATTTTGTTCCTTATGTTGAAATATTGTTGTTATTAAAAAAAATTTATTTGTAGAAACAGAAAAAATTTATATGCATACAGATGATACAGCAATGACATTATCAGTTACTAAATCACTGATAGAAAAAAAGAAAATCTCTCCTAGTGATTTGGCTAAAAGGTATTTTTCGTTTCAAAATTTGAAAAATTATCTATCATGTGTATGTTTTTGCTAAACTCACGGTAAAAAAGTGTTTAAACTATTCAGTTTCTCACTAAATTTGTTCGATGAATAAAGATTCATTTCATGTTCTAATTTTGTCAACAATAAGTTTATGAATAGGTTTTAAGGGAACAGTTTATGTAACCAAATTTTTCCACTATACTAACTCTGTAATACCAATGTTAATTTTTACCATAAATGGCTTTGAATGTTAAATTTTTATGTAACCTATACCGTAGAAGATCTTTAAAATGCACACCTCAAAACCTGAGGCACTGCGTCTTATGGAATTTTGTGTTATATAAAAAATTTCATTTATCTTTATAAACTTACCCGCTAAATATGGCAGTATTAGTTTAAAACAGATCATTCTTACAATGATTTAAAATAATATTTTTATACAAATGCTTTAAAACTCAAAATATGCACTTAAGTATTTATTACTTACAAAAAAAAAATTAAAATTTTCTGCAGCAATAGAGCTAATAACAAACAAATTATTTAATTTTGGTTTGCTTTTGAAACTTTAACCTCTTTTCAAATAATTAAATAAACAATTTAAAAAGTTAATAATTCTGTTTTATTTAGTTATAGAAATTTCTTAACTGCAAATTTCATTGGTTACACTTAGAAAGCTAGTGTGGTTTATAGAGAATTGTGGTTTACAGAATTGCGTTATACAAATCTTCTACTGTATAAATAAATACTTGTAATCTGTAGGATTTTCATTTTTCTCTTTAAATATCATTTCCTAGCATTTAAAAAAGAATTATGTAAAAATATTTCTCATTTACTCCTTTTTTTTGTGGATCTTTAAATCCAAACAAGTGTTTTTTTTAAACCATTAACACTTACTTAAATTCCAACTAATTAAAATATTTACCTGTCTTTTTATTTTTTTTAATAAATGAACTATTTTTTTATTTTGAAAAAATTTGTTCTAATGTAAAGTTTATTTATTATTATTATTTTTGAATAAGCGTTTAACTTTTTTTAAAGAATAAGAACATGGACTTTTTTTTAAAATAGATATCACATAAAAATAAGGAGGACATCCTAAAAATTTATGATAGTTAAGCTCTCAATCAAAAACCTTGCTCAAAGAGTTTCACCTATGCACAAGCTTAGACGAATTTTAAAAGCCTATGCAGCAACCATGCGAAAGTTGAAAAAAGAGGACCTATAAAGTCGCAGTTTTAACATGTGCTTATGCTTAACAGCTTCCGAATATCAATGTCAATCTGGTATTCTTATTTGGTTATTTACTCTTAATAATAAATTCTTTAATATAATGTAAATTTTTAATGTCTGGTAGATGATAGTAATAATGAGCAAGTGCTTGAAATACATAGAAAATTTTTATTTTACTTCATAAATCTTTAAAATGCAACAGAAATGTGAAAATTGAATGGGAAAAAATTTGTTGAATGACTTAATAATGTGACAATCATAAGATTATTTATTAAAGAAAATCAACTTACTAAAATTGATGGGTTTTTCAAATGAGCCTACTTGGAACAAAAAGAAAGAAAAAATACTTGAAATAGCTTATTTTATGGTTAGGCCCACTTTAGCAAACTACGTAACAATAAACAAGAACTTCTTTATATGGCTTGGAATAGTTCCTATAATTTAGCTTAATATAAAGTTATTGTTGTTGATAATTTTTTAAATTTATTTAACCAGTTTTTAAGCTTTTGTGTTAATTAGTAACTGAAACAATATTACGGTATTTTACAGATCAGAGAAAAGCCGGAATTTAATTTACGCAAAAAAAAAAAGTTAAAGAATATTTAATATTTTTTTGCCAAAACCTTGAAGTTATTATCAATCTTAGAATCAGAGGTAAACAGCCATTGAGACTCAAAGTAAATAATTTTAACATCTTTTGCAAATACTTCTACTATGAATATGAGGTAATTTAAAAAAATAATAATAATAATAAAATAAAAAAATTTGACTAACCATAATATCAAATAGTGAAACATGTACCTTGGAACACAAAAATCACTTTTGTAGTGAGAAAAGAAAAGTGATATAGACAAAGAGTACGAAATAGTGCAAGCAGTGCTTTATGTTTGTAAACTCACTAGTTATTGAAACCAGCCTGTCATTTCCAGGAAAGAATTATTTTATGAATGATAACATTTAAATTTTTTTGGTTATCAAATTCACAATGAGAATTAAATTATTTTAACTAAAGTGAAATTTACTAAAAGTGAAACAAAATACTTCAGTCAGGAGTGCTCAGCAATAACATTTTGCATCTGTATTCCGGAGTTGTATTGCAAAGCATATTATTTTTTATCATTTTTTAAATGAATAAATGTTTTTATCACTCCAGAAAGGTGGTATTTTCTTTTTGTTAGAATTATGAATGGTTAGGTGCAAGTGTGTGGAGAGAAAGGGGTATTTTCTTTGAACAAAACCTCGAATTAGTTATTTAGTTTAGTTCTCTGTCTAAACTGTAAAATATCAAAAGCATTCATTCCCTTTTGTTGATATTAAAGAATTATTGAAGAGAAGGGACTTTAACGTGCGCAACTTGAACTTTATTAATATAAAATTTGATTTGAAACAGTTTTATCCTATTAAAATTTCTAATTGAAAATCCAAAGATTATTCCATGCAAAAAATAATTTTTAGTAAATATTTATTATTTTTCTTTGTTTTATTTAATAATGGTCAAAAAAATTTCGAATTGTAAGGTATACAAATTTTTGCATAATTTTAAAAAATATAATTTTGCTAATCAAAATACAAAATTTGAGCTAAATCCATCGAAGACTTCCTGAGAAATCGAATTTTAAATATCTCACTTTTTTGAAATTAATTTTCTCAGGAACTATTCAACCGGTTTTGCTCAAATTTTGTAGTTTGCCATGCTAGATTATATTGTTTAAAATGATGCAAAAAATTACATAGCTTACAATTCAAAAAATTTTCCACCATTATTAAATAAAATTATAAATATTTACTCAAAGTTATTTTTTGCATGAAATTATTTTTGGATTAACGAATTTTATAATTGTGTGCAATAATTTTTTAATTGCTTAGTTCTCGAGATATGGCAAAATATTTTAAAAAAGTAAAATTATGATTAAGGTGTCCAAACTTTGAAGCGCTCTCTTAACCAAACTATTGTGACCATATTTCCATATATCCACAATATTTTTGGGGTCAGAAATCCGAATCCGTCGTAAAAAAGGTATTCAGAAAAAGTAGCTTTTTGTGCCTGATTTCGTAATTTAAAATATCGTCCGCACTAATTAATTAGCATATTTGAGGTCACCTCCTCGAGCCATTAGGATTGAGTCCTTGAACGTGAAGATCCGATCATTAGATCAAAAGTTATTCAGGGTGGTCCAGTTAATTTTGCTCACTGTACATTTCCTTTACTGTATGAATGTGTAGATAATCATTTTTAGTCTTATATACATAATGATTTTTCTATGGTTCTATACTTAAATTAACATTTAATTGTTCATAAAAATTGAAGTCAGATATTTACACAATTTCAAAAATATATCCTTCTAGGATTATTTATTGGATTGTAAATTGACACTTTATAAGGGCCTTGGAATTTGAAATCATCTTTTTAGAGAATTATATATCATATTTAGAGAATAAGAAGAAACGTTTTAAACTTTCTATGCATTTGAAAATCTACTGTAATTTTCAAAACTTTTAGTAGTGATTGTATACATTTTTATAGTTTACAAAGAAGTCCCTTTTTATTTAAATTGTTAAATGGTAAATAACTCTCAATAGTTTTAATACGCAATTTTTTATATCTAAATTGTTTCTTCTTCAATCTTCTAGATTTGTACACGAGTTTTTTACTGACCCTCTATCAGGAAAACGAGCCTATGGTGCACATGTTCGGCTCGTGTTTGTGGCTTTACAGGAAACAAACTTTAAAGACGTTTTTCTTCCTGCTAAAAACCAATTCAATGGAGCAGGATCTTATGGCAATGGAGCTGCTATGAGAATCGCCCCCGTTGCCTTATTTGTTCATAATAAAGATAATGACTTTATAAAAGTAAGATAAACTTTGGGGAGATTTCCGTATCGTGATCTGTGGCAGAATTATCGCGAAATCTTGGATACTTCCGGGCAGTGACCCGCCAGAAAGTAAAAAAAAAAAGAACATCACAGAAAGGGACCAACTCGAAAGGTATAACTCGTAGCCAGCCCCAAGTAAACATCTACATGCTTTTTTTTTTTTTTAAATTTCCAAGTTTAAAATCTATTTGGCACCTTGGCGATTGTAGTTGGCGTGACAGATCACGATACGGAAATATCCCCTTTTTTTTATCTGATTGAAACGTTTTAAGTATAGAACTATGTTCTACAGGTGATTTAATAAAACTTTATCTAAATTTATTAAAAATAAAAATTTAAGAATAAAATAATATTGTTATTCATACAATTATTAAACTTAGAAAGTATGATCATCAAAATTTTATTTAATATAATTTTTAAAAATGAAATGTTTTCTTTTAGGTACACTTTGTTCATGTTTACATGTTTATTATCTTTCTTAATAGAAATCAGTGGAACAGTGCTCTTTTGTGACTCACACTCATCCAGATGGTTATAATGGAGCACTATTACTGTGCTTAGCTATTCACTTAGCTCTGAAATTAGATCCTTCTGAAGAACTTGATCCTATGAAATTCATTTTGGATCTTGAAGAAAAGATGACAAGTTTTAAAAACCAGGTGAATATCAGAAAGATTATAGAATGAAAAGAAAGTTTAAACATGAATGTATGAAGACTTTTAATTATATATTAAGAATTTTAAGTCATCACGATTATTTTTACCTAATTATATACTTGTATTAACCCTCTGAGCATTAGTCCCACCCTTTCCTTACATTCCAAATGCAAACTTTTCTTACGTTAAAAAAAGTGTTGTTCAATAGAAAACAAGCATGAAAGATGAAAATTACCCAGAGGTTCCAATGCTTGAAGAGTTAATACACAATTTTAAATTTTATTGAACAATTGTAGCAAAATGCAATTGTAGATTGAAAGTATTTGTGTTTAAATTAATCAGAAATAGAAACCTGATTTTAAAAAATCATTATACAATATACATCCGATGTGCTGATAATATATACAGTTCAAGTCCCATGTCCATTTACTGGACTTTTTTTTACTAACAGAATAACCAAATAGCCAGCCAGATGGTCGAGCGGTTAGCGTGCCTGACTGAGAAGCCAATGGCTGCAGGTTCAAATCCCGATCACTCGTATAAGTAGTGGATGTTTCTCTCTGTGTGTTGTTCTCTATTGTGTGTATGAATGTGGCCCACCATATAAACCGGTATCTATGGCAGTGTGGCGTGGGTAATGTTGCTCGCCTCCATGACTTAGGTTCACAGGTGCCCACTGGGTAACGTTAAATGAGTATTACTTCCGGCATCNAATATCAGAAAGATTATAGAATGAAAAGAAAGTTTAAACATGAATGTATGAAGACTTTTAATTATATATTAAGAATTTTAAGTCATCACGATTATTTTTACCTAATTATATACTTGTATTAACCCTCTGAGCATTAGTCCCACCCTTTCCTTACATTCCAAATGCAAACTTTTCTTACGTTAAAAAAAGTGTTGTTCAATAGAAAACAAGCATGAAAGATGAAAATTACCCAGAGGTTCCAATGCTTGAAGAGTTAATACACAATTTTAAATTTTATTGAACAATTGTAGCAAAATGCAATTGTAGATTGAAAGTATTTGTGTTTAAATTAATCAGAAATAGAAACCTGATTTTAAAAAATCATTATACAATATACATCCGATGTGCTGATAATATATACAGTTCAAGTCCCATGTCCATTTACTGGACTTTTTTTTACTAACAGAATAACCAAATAGCCAGCCAGATGGTCGAGCGGTTAGCGTGCCTGACTGCGAAGCCAATGGCTGCAGGTTCAAATCCCGATCAGGGCATGGATATTTCTCTCTGTGTGTTGTTCTCTATTGTGTGATGTATGAATATGGCCCACCATATAAACGGGTATCTATGGCAGTATGGCGTGGGTAATGTTGCTCGCCTCCATGACTTAGGTTCACAGGTGCCCACTGGGTAAGGTTAAATGAGTAATACTTCCGGCATCTTCTTAGGCGAAAAACGTAAAAGTTCAGTGCCTGCCATTAGAAGAAAAAATATAGTATATCTTTTCCTTTTTCGAAAAGAAAATTTCTTCCTTTCACATTTGCAATTTGTTAAAAAGATATTACTGAAAAATTGTTTGTCGTTCTTCCTTCTTACTGCTTTTCATATACCCAAATATTACTCGATTTCAATAAGCACATTAGTGCAGTTGTTGAAAAGATGAAATCATATAATTTAAAGGAAAGCCAATTTGGATGAGAAGAATAAACTATGAATATTGATGAAACTGAAAATTAACAGTGTTTGATAAGAACACCAGCTGACAAACTTTGAGCTTTGTTCTTTGTTTCTTTTTAAATTATAAATGTTTTTATTGACAAAGCCTATAAGCATATTTAAATATAATTTTAAAAATATATAAATATAATTTTAATTTATCATAATTATTTTTAACTAATCACTCAGAATTAAGTATTTTAAATTTCGTAAACTGAGCTTAATTCATGGCGATATTGACTTTTTTTTAGAGAAAAAAAAGTTTTATTGCCTTTTCTGTAACTGAAACGGTAGTCAATAAAATTTAACAAAGTTTTTGGAGCAATTTTTAATTAAAAGAAAAATATTTAAAAAATTAAAAAAAATCTTTAAAAATTGGGCAATTTAAATTAATAATTAAATTTAAAAACAATTTTGCGATTCTTCATAGATCACTTGCTTATATAGCTATGTCAGTTACGTAAATATGTATAAAAACAAAACATTACTTTTATATATAAAAACGCTTATAACAATTAAACTATTAGTCATATTGACTTTCTTTTATTCTCATCTGATTTAGGGTTTTAAAAAAAAATCGGAACTATTATGTTAGTTGTCTAGACTAGATAGCAATGCTAAAGTTTCTTCCCTCTTTAATCGTCCTGTTAAGGGTGCTAGATGTCGATAAAACTTTTCTTATTCTATAGAGTAGATGTAGTGCTGGTGGTTAATTTTTTTGATTTCCTACATTGATTTTGCTACAAATAGAGCGAGTAAATTATTATTAATTTACTTGTCACATATTTGCCAAGCTAATAAAAATATTTCTTTTGTTAAACAGGGATTTGATCCTTACTACTTAAGCTTAAAATAAATGAAATGCTGTCTTGAAAAACAAGAGGATATTTCCCCTATAGATATTGCTCAGTCATTAGGTTTGCACTTTGTCATTTTTTTTTAAATTCATTATTATTATTATCTGAATTGCATTATACTACAGCCTTAGAAAAAAGTATTGAGTCAATATGAGAAAAATGTATAATATCTAGACTTACGATAAACTATGAAGCTACTATAAGCCGTACAGCATTGTAAGTTATAAAGGAATCACTAAAGTTAAAGAATTTTTTTTTGAATAATCTTTATTTATTTTTATTTTATTTTATTTTTTTCATTTTACATTTTTTTGCTGCCAGGAATACTTGAAACTAAGAAACTATGCAAAAAATATACAAAGAGCGTGATGGAATTAAAAAAAATTAACATTCAATAAATTGTTTTGAAATTATGAACCTTTAAATTTATAAGAAAAAATACCATTCCAGCCATTCTGCATCCCAAGAAATGCAGCTATTGAGACAAAAGTTGACATTCTGAAAAGGATACTTTTTATTTGCAAACGTATTACTGATTTTTTTTAAAATTCCAATTTGTCTGAAAGCATAAATTTGTTATTTGCCAAGATAAGTTCTTAAAATTATTTATCTCTTTTGATTCTTATTTTATAAGCTCAATTCTTAATTTAAGTTGAAAGTGAAGAAAAAAATGGATTCCCAGATCTCAAATTTATCACCATTGTTATTTTCTGACTCATTTAACCAAAAGAAAAATGGCTTGGATGTTTATTACCATTCAAATTACATTATCAAAAAATTATCAAGGTATTTGTTTTCAAAAAATAGCATTGAGTATAAAAATTCAAAAAATAATAATTTTTTTAAAAAGTGGTTAAGTTGTAGCATTTCAAGCAAGAAATTGACATTTTTTATGTTATTGTTATTCTCACTGATAGTTAAATTGAAGGTTAGAGTAATGCTGCGTTGGAAAAAGATTTTTTATTGTTTGATAATTTTTTATCAGGGAGAGGTTGTTTAAATTCCTAAAAGTTGTCATTGATGATCAGTTTACTGAAATACATTTCTTTAGAGTTGGATTTAAAAACATTTAAAATATTGGACTAATACGAAAAAATTTTTTAAGGCTAAACTATCAACTAAATTTTTATAAATAAACAGCAATAAAAAAATCAATTAAAGTTCTTTAGAATGTGTGGAAAATCGGAAATGTTCACCATCCCAACAGATTGAACATTTGTTGCACGTATCAATTGCATTTATCATATGTTAAATTTCTCTGCTCCATTACACAAATGTTTACACTGGACCAAAATAAATGCAGTTCTTAATTCAACCCTCTGACTTATTGTTAATTTCTGTAGTTGTTGATAGTAAAAAATAGAAAACAGTTGTGGATAAAATTAGGCAGATTTCTACTCAATTAATTTAACATAATCAGGGATCTGTTCAGGCCTAATTTACTACCGTTTAACGGTACCTTTACAAATTCAACTTTAGGAGAAACGGCAGTTTCACAAAATACTTTTTCCTAAAATTTTATTTTTGTATGCCTTAAGAAGCAATAAATCCATATTTTTGTGTTGATCTTTTAATATAATTTTTAATTTTTCACAAATTATGTCTGAATTTTCACAAAATAGTCTCAGAAAAACCTAGACAGACCCCTGACAGCAAAATTTTTTATTATATTAAATTAAATAATGCATTTGTTTGTTGATTCGAATTTTGGATAGTTTTAATTATGTTTACATTTCTCTTGGAGTTCTTCAAATTGTAAAAATTCAACTATATTATAATAATTATATTAAAGTTTGAGGAATTGTTTTACATTTTAGGAGATTAAAGCTTCTTTATTTGTTGTTTAATATTATAAACAATATATTTAATGGAATACATACAAAATTTTGCGACAACAAAAAAAAATCTCTTATTCAAATGTTAATCAATACTTTTATTTTTAATTATGTTTTTTTTCCTTTCTTCTTTTATCTTATCATGTGCAGAATTGTTTTTACTTATATCATCAATGGAATTAAATTTTTTTTGTCTTTCTTCATTACACACTCACATGTAATATATTTTTCTATTTTTTATAATTTTTATTGGTTTTTATTTTATTTTCGCTTTTATTACTTTAACACATTTCATTAAAGAAACATCTGACTTTCTCAGTTTGTATTAAATTGATGTCATTGGAAAATCTAAAACAAATTGTCTAAAAAAAATTTACTTAGTTGTTTAATAAAAAATATACATATCAAATTTTAAAAATATCCTTTCTTTACCATACAGGAAATAGTGTTTTAGCCTTGAAATCTGTTCCAACTGCGATTTATTCATTTCTCAGGGCTCTGAAACCACTTTCAAATTATGAGGTGAGCTTATTTGGAAATTTTATTAAAATACCATGCAGAATATCTGAGCAATTTGAATGGCTACTTTTCAACACAATATGTGGATTTATGTTTATAAGTCCCATACCTGCAATATCAGCGGCGTTTCAAGGCACAAAATTCTCTGATAACTCATTTCCTTCCTTCTTCTAAATGTGAAATTCAAACTACTGTAAGTTATGTATCACGCAAATTTACCTGAAACTTTTGTGTTGAAAAAGTAACTCTTTGAATTACTTTAGCTTTTCTGAGTATTAAATTTGATTATAATTTTAGAAAAATCTTTTTTTTCTTTTTAATAAAAATACTACACTCCTTTTCGTCATCATCTTCTTCACTTTCTTAATATGCAAAAATGTTATAAGCTAGATTTTTTTTTTTAAATATGAGAATAAAACTTTAAAAATTAATTGTACAAATAGTTGAAATGATATTTTTTACAAATACATGATTGTTTGACTTCTTGTTAATGTTTCTAAACAAGATATGTATGCAATTTTCTTTTTTCTCAGCTAATATTTATAATTTTTGATTGTTAGCAATATAGAATAATCTTTCAAAAATAACACAACTTACATTCATTTAACTCACATTAATACAATTTTATTGTAATCAAAAGTAAAAGGCAATTTCTATTTGGTATTCAATTTTTTTTTGTAACTATGAGTATGTTATAACAATTGATCAAATGCAATTAATTTTTCGAATTTGAAGGGTTCGAATCCTTGCGGATTCATCACTGGATGCAATGAAAATGACCTGCGTATTTAGCTACAGCTAAGCGTTAACAGAAATTACGCATTTAAAATCCCTTATAACGAATGTTTAAACTGGCCATTATGAACAATATATATAAAATGAATTATCTTGAAATCAATTTTTATTCCTGCATATAATTTTTTGAAAATAATGTTAGAGGGGTACTCCAGACATTACCCCTCTAACAAAATATACAAAAAATATATTTCTAAGTATTTTTTTAATCTGTTAGTTGCCCTGTGACAAGTATATCATGTCTCAGTTACATTTTTTTTCTAACATTGTGGCAGCTAACATGTTATTGATAGACTTATATCTTTTTCTAGAGCACAAATCCGTTTATTCGAACAATCTACTTTGCCATATCAGTTGGTGGGGATACTGATACTATTGCTACAATGGCAGGTGCTATTGCTGGTGCCTATTATGGTGATGACATAATTCCAGAAAATTTTAAGAAAGTATGTGATAAAATAAAGGAAGTTGAAATATTATCAGATAAGCTACGAAAAACTTCTAAAGCCTAGATTTGTTGTTGCTAAAAGAAAAGTACGGTGCATACTTAAATAAAGTTTTTCATATTTTTTTCTATTTTTAAATTATTTTTTGTATTAAAAAAATTATTATTTATATGTGAGTTTCATATATTTCAAATTCTGATGTAAAAGGCATAATCATTAATACTTTTTAAAACAGTATGTGACTTTCTTTATTAAAATTGAGAATGAATTTTTCGTATAATTTTTGTTAAGTAAATTTGTAACTATATGCAGGCATCCTTAATTTTAAACTCTGATGAAGCTCTCTTATCCTGCACCAATCATCATGTTTTCCAAATTTAAATCTAGTGGAAAAGGGAGTTTAAAATGGCCATTAGTGAAATCAATATAAATATTAACATATTATTGCTACACACAATAAACCCTGTGCTTAGATATTTCCAATTTTAACTACAATTACTTATTATACTTATGTATGCAATAATGATAAATTAATATAAATATTTGTAATTTTATATGCAAATAAGAAATAGCAGTGGCTGGTAATAACTATTGGAAATAGCTATATTGAATTTTCATTAATTATGGGGGGTGAGTTGTTAAAAAGTATAGTATGATGTGTAAAACTCATGTTAATTTGCATAAAAATTATGAAGCCTGATCTAAAGCTGTGTCGTTGCATTCCAGTGTAAAACGTTTTAGCACTGTAGTACTGGTTATTATTTAGGATAAATGTTTTCAAGCTTCAATAAAAATTTACAGATCTCTTTGATCATTTTAGTTTGCATTTAACCTCTAAGTGTTGACCTTAGTTCGAGGTATAACCTTTACTTGTTGGTTAAAATCATCTGCTTGTGTGTTATTCAATCAGGCTATTTTGTTTTGATATTGCTAGAGATATTCTGATTATTGTAGAATTATATAATATCATTTATTGGATATTATTAGATTCTCTTAGTGATGTGAGATATTATTAGATATTCTTATTGATGTGATATTATTAGATATGTCTTTTAGTGTGATATTATTAGGATCGATGTGATATTATATGCTGTGTTTGTGATTGATATGATATAAGAAATTCTGTGATATTTCCCTGCTTGGCAGAGATATATATGTACAAATTGCCAAGTATCAAACTAGCTTAAGAGTTAAAGATCTACAGACATTCTGTAAATTAAAATTAAAAGAACATTTAGAAAATGTTGATAAATAAATCCATTCTAACACATTTCTCAAATGAATATCTTTATACAAATTTATAAAAGGCAGGAAATGTGTAGATTGCACAGGAAAACATTAAAATACATTTCATTAATATGAAAAAATTCATTCAAATATATTGTGCTTTTATACTTTTATTATTTGATCATATATCAAAAATTGCAACATATTTTTACGATAATATTTTTATAACGCATCTTTATAGTGAAAGTATGACATTATTCTGAAGGTTTCATTGCTATGTAACAAGTTTAGTCCAACATATCAAGCATAAAGTTTAGCCCAACATTTTTGCCCTTTTTACTGTTTTTTAAATAAAACATTATTCATTATACATCGTTTCTCTGTTATCAAGACAGGATGATACACTCAGTGATATATACGTCTGTCATTTTTATATATATTAAATACAACAAAAGTTAAGAAAAAAATGTTAAGGCAAAAGTTACGGCATTTAAAAAGTGGTTGAAATCATTAAATATATTCTTTTTCCATGTCATATCATTCTTCTCAGCTTCAGTTGACATGCAAAGAAAATTATAAAACTATGCTTACAGTGCATTATAGTGTTTATAATGCAAAGTCATAGAAAAAAAAAATAGCAATTTTTCAGAACTTATACAGAAATGTTATCAAATGTGAAATTGCATCTTTTTTTAATGAAAATTGCACACGTGAGAAAAATTTATCACTAGAAAATTGGGTCCCACTTTTTTTTATCTTAGCAACTTAGCCCCTCCTTCAGTTACAGGCATAAAAGAAGAAAAACATGAACTTGTAAAATTTGTAATTTCACAAATTCAATTCCTAATAATAAAATAATTCCTACCTCAAATATCAATGTTTAAAAAATGCAAGAACTGATACATTATTGGTATTTTTAAATAAATTACTAATTACAGTTTTATTTGAAGTTCCACGATAAACTGTATTTTAATGTGTTTTAAAAATTTAAGCTTGCTATGACAATATGTGTGAGTTTATTTTCAATTTTGGAAGTTTGCTTACTTGACAAATCATCTTTAAACACATATCATATAATTTTGTTCGAATAAGTGAATTACAAAGATATAATTTCAATACATATTCTTTACGATGTGAAATTGTTGAAGATAGAAAATATCCCTGAAACAGATTATTTATGATATTTTCTGTTCTATTTTTTTTGTGCATGTGAGACAATTCTAATAAAAACAAAAAAGTCACTTCTGAATCATATTTATTTTGGCACTATGACAATGGTTTTGCAGATAGAAAATATTATCTATACTGTCCGCATAAAAATACTGAATATTCATTAAGTTGGAGTAATTTTGACAATAATATAATTTAGAAGTAGATTAAAAGAGTTAAAAACTCTTGCGTTCCATAAGATCAGAAACCAATTAAAAAGAGATTGTTCACAGACTCTTCAAAGCATATGGAGAGATTTTTTGTGGTGCTTTATTTGGAACAGGTATTTGTGGTGCTTTATTTGGAACAAGCTAACTGTGAGCTAACCCCAGGATACATGACATAAAGATTTGAAACAGCTTGTTAATAGAAGAAAACAAGAGCAACTGCATTCAAAAAATTAAAACAAATCTATTATGGAAAGCATTTTATTGTTGAAATGAAAGCAATTCAAAGAATAAGATCAGAATTAATTTTAATATTGAGTTACGTATTACATTGAATAATAATTTGCTGCTTATTTAGTTAGAATAGAAAGTTAGCTGTTAAAGAAAGGAATATTTAAAAAAAAAAAATTATGATCCCTGCATTGAGTGACATTGAATAATAATTAATCAACTGTTTTATTTATTGTGAAAAGGTTTAAAATTAAGCATGAATATAAACTTCAAAAATCTGTGAAAGTAAAAGACTATGAAATCAGAAATGCCTATAATGGTGTGACATTCTTGTTGATTATGATTGATATTTTGTATTATATAAATCTGTGTATATATCTAGTCGTCTATGCATTCAGTAATCTATTCATAAATGTTTCACAAATGTATTGTAAAATAATAACATATTTTTGCTAGTCAAAATGAATCATAATTTATTATTTTAAACTGTTGATGGATTTCATGTATATCTTGCAGATATATTGTGTAAATGTTGAGAGAATTATGCATGGCTTAGAGTATTTAAGCTGCACTGGACCAAAATAATAAAATCAGCATAATAAACAAATATATTTTACTAGATGCTATGTATATATATATATATTTTATTATTTGATTTAATAAAAGTCGAAAAAAATTTAATAGCAAGGTATACGAATTTCTGTATCATTTTAAGAATTTTACAAGCCAAATTGNACAGCTGGTTTCGGTGGTTTCAGAGAGGTTAGACATCCGTGTTAATAATATTCAGTTTATATTGCTTTGAGTTTCATACAAAAACCCTGTTTTTTACTTTGTTGAATATGTCAAATTTTGTGGTAAATAAGCAGCATTTTCGGGAGGTTTTATGTTTCTACTTTAATTGGAAGAAAAGTGCAGCTGAAGCGCATCGAATGCTTGTAGAAGTTTATGGTGACAATACTCCAACAGATAAATCATGTAGGGAATGATTTCGACGTTTCAAGAATAGTGAATGGTGCTGTATACTATGAGCTGCTGCAACCTGGCGATTCCATTACGGGCTATCGGTATAGGCTACAATTGATTCGTTTGAACAGTGCATTACAAGAAAAACGACCGGAATATGAGCAAAGATATGACAAAGTTATTCTTTAGCATGATAACGATCCGCCTCGTGTCTCAAAAGTTGTAGAAAATTATTGGGAAACGCTCAAGTGGGATATTTTATAGCACCCGCCGTATTCGCCGGACATTGCTCCTTCTGATTACTGGTTATTCCGAAAGATGCAGCATAATTTGGCAGGTCACCGGTTCGGCTCTTTCGCAGAAATCGAAAATTGGCTCCTAACTTGGATCGCCTCAAAAGACGAGAAATTTTTTTTGAGATGGAATTCGAAAATTGTCAGAGAGGTGGGAAAAAGTAGTAGCCAGCGATGTTCAATACTTTGAATAATCTGTTCATTTATTTTGTTCTGAAATAAATGCATTTTTGATCACAAAAAAAGTGGACCGAATTAATTTGTTCTCTCAATATGATGTTAATAAGTATCAATATAAATGTGTGCCAATATCTTTTACATCAGTTTCATAAATAAGTCATTATTATGAAAGTGTTTCTTTGAATATCAAATTCAACATTAAATTTAAAAAGTATAGATGTTTTTAAAAAGTATAGTTTGTTTGTTATATTAGAAAATGTTAAGAGTATATATTTGCTGGAATAATCTAATTATTTTAAATGTATAATTCAGCTTATTTTCTCTTATGCATGTGGGAACATTCCAAATTAAAATGTGTCTGCAGATTGAGTGTTGAATTTTTTTGAATATATTTCATACACTTTTAAAATGACCACTAACTGAATGTTGATATTTTCATAGATATTGTTGATATGAACGTTCATATTCATTTTAATAGAATGTTAATATGAATGTTTATATTTGATATTTTCATAGATAAATAAAATAATAATTTCTGTTTGATGCAGTCTTTACAGAAGAGTAATTTCAGAATATTCAATGATAGTAAGAATTATGTTCCGAATTAATTATTTATCTGATTTATTGGATATTAAAAATAGTTTTAATAAAAATTTTGGTTTCAATTGTTTAAGGGAAAAGAAAGCAATCAATAATCTTTGATGAGAAACTCTATACCTATTGTGCTCGAAGACATTTTTAACTAGAGATTGCATAATAAACTGAACTCAAGATTTATAACGAATGTAAAAAATATTATTGCAATGACTGCCTAAAGTATTTAAAATTATGATAACTAGAGGAATATGTTCATCTATTTTTGGGTAAATGATTTTCATTAGTGGGAAAAGAATTTTTTCAATTGTGTTATAAGTTTTTCTTTTTATTGTGCTCAAAAATTGAAATTAAAGAACCAAACTTTCGATAATTCTCCTTATTAAATTAATGGGATTATATCTTCTACATCTTCCTCTATATTTTGGCCGTCAAGGGTTGAAAAATAGTTGTGTTTATAGGGAGAAATTACGGTCTTGTGTCTGATCCCGTAATTTAATTGATAGTTAGCATTAATTAATTAGAATATTTGAAGTTAACCCTTTGAATCATGAATATCGATTTTAAGCATGTGAAAATCCGATTATTAGTACAAAAGTTATGAAGTGATATTTTTTCCACATTGTATGTTTGGGTTGCTGTGATTTCGTTATCCCCAACATCCAGCATATGCTACATATTTGCTGTTACCTAATTATAAGTTTCATGGTATCAAATAGTGAATTCAGTTTGATTTCAGAAACATTTCCGTTACCAAACATTTTAAAACTTATGTAATTGTTACTTTTTGCGATGTTTTAAATTAGGACTTATTGTACGTTACTGTGACTTTTAGTACTGTACAGTGCCGTAACTTTGCCTCTCGGGGTTCTGGGGCACAAATTTTGACCGGGGGCCTTTCTGAAACTTTCTGTATTCCATCTTTAATCGTCATTTTAGCTATTTATGTGTCATGTTATCGAATATATTTCTGAAAATAAGTTACTTGCTCACATGTAAATGGGATTACTGAATATTGTGCGTGTTAAATTAATACTAGAATATAAAATGTAGTCATATTTTGAAAATTCCTTTTTGGTTACAAAACACCTATAAGTATATAAGACTTCAGATCACCTAAAAAATAATTACAAAACCCGTACTTAATACAGATTTTTAAACGTATTTAATGCTTCTAGTATCGTACTGATAGAGACACTTAAGTTTGTTGAGAAAGATAATATATGAGGTTTCATTAAAATAAATTGTTTGAATAAAGATTTAATATTTAAATTAGTTTCAGTTTTTGTAAAAAAGCGGTAAAAAAGATTTCACAGAAAGGATTTTTCTGTTGTTTTTTTTTAAAAGAAGATAAAAAGAAAAAAATTAATATAAAATAAAAAAGTTATAACATTAATGACTATGATTAGTACGAAATATAAATTCATTAATAATTTAAAACACAGTCCATTAAAAATTGCTAAGCTGTTGTTAATTAATATAAATTAATAATAAAGCCATAAAAAAATTTATTTCCCTAAATCCATATAAAGAATTTTTTTTATTAATCTGAAGTCCAAAATTTAGAGAAAATTACATTATTAACCTAAAATTTATTTCTCCTGGCCTTTATTGACGCATATTCATCGATAATATTGTTGAAGTCAATATTTCGTGTTTTTTTTATATTTTCAATAGACAAAAAGGAAGTCCATTTCTGCCCCATCGAACTCCTCAAATAATTTTTTCGACTATTATATCATAAAATAGTAATAAATATTTAGTAAAAGTTATTTTTTATATGGAATTATCTTTGGATAAATGAATTCTAATTTGTGACGAATTCTGTGTAAAAATGTTTAAATTTACCTAAAAAGTTCTCAAAATGTCGCGAAATATACAAATAATAAAATTAACATGAAGGGTCCAAGCTTTGGATCTCTCTCCTGACCAAACTATGGGGACTATATTTCTCAGATAGAGGCTACCCCCTATATTTTGGGGGTTAGAAAATCAAATCCGTTGAAACAAAGTAATGTTTATCCAGAGAAAGTATGTCTGATTTCGTAACTTAAAATATCATCTGCACCAATTAATTAGCCTGTTTGAGATCATCTTCTCGAAATATTAATAAGATGGAGTTCTAGAACGTGAGGATCCGATCCTTAAATCAAAAATTATTCAGGGTTGTCTGTTTTTTTTTTTTTTTTTTTTTTTTTTTTTTTTTTTTTTTTTTTTTTTTTAATTTTTTGTGTGCATTGTGCACAATGTTACCAATCTACGACTTCTCACAAAGAAAATTTGACTAATAAGAAAGACTAGTCTATTCTTGCTCCATGCCCCCTTTGTTGCGACATCAATCACAAGAATGAGAGTGCAGATTCACTAAATGTTACTAACTTTCCGATTCAAAATGCGAATTTTATGTCACAACAACAAAATGTAAAACTACCAGCGATAAAATTAGAACCATTTCGTGGCGACGTTGAGAATTGGCGATGTTTTTGGGAACAATATCGTCGGTAACCGATAATCCAAATTTATCGTTGATTAATAAACATGTCTTTCTCAGGGGATATTTCGAAGATGAACCAAAACGATTGGTTGATGATATAAGTATTATTGTAGATACATATGAAACCACTAAGAAGCTACTTATAACTCGACCTATACAACTGTGATCATCCCTCTTGAGGTTGACCAGGGTGAGGAGGATGTTGCGACATCAATCACGAGAATGGAGAGTTAGTCTAAATAATTGTATTAACACGGTAGTGTAACTCTGGCTGGTTGCTATGCAACCAAACGACTTTTTCTTTTTTTTCCTTGTTATTAATGTTTTTGTAAAAGAAAATGGTTTTCATACGATTTCTGTAAAAGCTAACACCCTTTTCCTCTAAATATAATGCTTATCATAAAATAACAATTTTATAAAACCTGTTGAATCCGGTTTCTCTACCGATGGAAAGGTCTTTTCAAGACAATCCACTAAAAAATTTAAATTATTTATTAACTTCAAATCTATATTAAATCTAAAAATTTCAACCCATTTAATGGAAATTGAATGAAATTATGGGCTTTTTATAGACACAAATGCCCACGTTTTAAAAAGTCACAATTGAAACAAATATCTAGAATTTTTTTTCTTTCGATACATTGATAAAAAAAATGAAGTTGCCTTTCTCCAGTATTTATAGGGTCTTAAAAAATATAACTATATAATAAAGAAGAAAAAAATTCGTTCTATTGAAACTTCTGATCTGACTGAATGACAAATAAATATTCATGACGTCAAGTAATCATATGAGATAAAACAATTATGACAAGAGACTAATATTTTTTTTTAATTTTCCAAAACAAAAAATTAGAAAAAGTCAAAACTTTTCTGTTTATTAAAAACATTCTTTTCAATAGTTTATCATAACAATGAATATTAATTGTTTCACATTTCTAAGCTGAATAATACAATCACTTAGAGCAAAGCATTTCAATGAATATCTTAAGCATTGGTAAGATTAAAAATAATCTGCACGATTAAAAAAGTATAAATCTCAAAATTGTTAAAAAAGTTTTTAAAAAAAAGAGAGAGAGAACAGTGGAAAGTTGAATAAAACTAAAGCAATCTTAAATGTATTTATCATCTTGTTCCGGTTTAATTAATCTGGTTTTTTTATTAGAATAAAAATTATCTTTATTTATATCAATTATTGTGGGTTTTTCAAAGGATATTTCAAATAAGTGAGAATAAAGGGTAAAAGGGAAAAAAAGGTCTCGGAAAGAAAAGGTACCGGTTGAAAGTGTCCCTGGAAAAAAAGGTTCCGGTAAAAGAGGTACCACAGTACGGAAATTTCACCTCAAGCATTTCGTGCAACCTGAATGCTTCTCTCGTTGTTTCAACTCAGTTTCGCTGATTAAGGTAAAGAGAGAAGGATTTTTGAGTGTATTTCTGATCTTTCTTTTATTTAAGGGGGTAGAATTATTTTAACATTTTTTAATGGAAGTATGTTATTTTTTATTTTAAATAATATTTTGTGTAGAAGTTGTTGATATTTAGATTAACCAATTGAGGAAGGAAAGGGAAATTTTAAGTTGGGAGTATTTTTTCTTTATTTTTACATGAGTGAAATTACTTAAAAGGACATTAATTTATTATTTTATATATTTATTTATTTTTGTTATAAGAGAGATAATTTTTATTATAAGAGAGATAATTTTTTTCTTTTTTTACCTAATTTTTTTATAGAAGGGTCTGAAACGACTCAACGCACCATGAAAGTTTTTCTCACTATCTATACTTATTCTTTAATTGAGGCGAAGGGAGGAGGATTCGTGAGTAGGACTTTTTTTTTTTATTTGAGTTACGAATTTTTTTAAAAATTTTTTATTTTTATTTTTATGAAAACATATTACTTTTTATTTTTATTTCCTCCCCCCTTTTTTTGTAGAAAAAAAGCACCATGGAACAACGCAACAACTAAAAGTAGGGCCTTTTTTTTCGTACCTTTTTCTCCGGGACCTTTTTTTCGTGCCTTTCTCTCCGGGACATTTTCTTCCAGGGACATTTTTTACTCGGAGCTCTTTTTCCTAGAACTGAATAAATGTGTTACTGATTTGGTATTTTAGCTCTGCTCTACATGATGTGGTTATCATATACGATAAAAACGATATAGTAAATTTAAAAGAAAGAGGATTAATTATATTCTAAACAAAATTGTATTATTTTCCTGATTTTTGAATTAATGTTTTTTTAATTTATTATTTAATTTTTAAGAGTATAAAGCTGCAACATATACCACTTTTTACCAATGAATGCATAGGACTTGAGATTAGTTTCATTTCAATAAAATAAAAATAATGCTGATCTCAAAGAATCAATGTAAGAAAGTGTTTCTTAAAAGTAGAAAGAAATGTCGAAACAACGAAGTAAAATATTTCTTTCGAAGGACTTTATTTTTCATTGACTGAAAAACAGTAATTTATTTAAACTAAAATACTTTAAATGATGACATATTTTCATTAAAAAGGGAATGCTTATAGCTTTTTTTATTAAATAAAATGCGATTTTTTTATTAAATTAAAATTATTTTTTAATAAAATTAAGGGTTGCATTTCATTTTTGAATGAAAACTATGATGTATAAGCATTAATTTTATTAAAATTTTTTGCTTTCATGACTTTTTAAAGTTGCTTTAAATAGTGATAATGCTTTCAATTATGTAAAAAATAAAAATAAAAAAAATAATAGTTATTTCAAATATAGTCAAACTAATGCAAATTTTATGAACTATATTAGATCTATTTATGATAAAAAAATATGAAGATTTTTATTGTTCAAAGTCAATGCTAATGATTGTCTAAAATAATCTATAGTTTTTTTGTTACTCAAAATGATGTAAGAACTAAAATTGTTCACCCTCAGAAGATACTCACAAGTCACAAGTAGATGTGATCAGTAAAATTAATAGTATCCTTTATAATAAAATGTAATTGATACTGCCATTTGTATCAATTACATTTTATTATTCTTCTTGACAATATTTGTTATTGATATATATTAGTTTAGGTTATAGTTATTTTTTTAACATTTATCTTTTTTGTTCAATAACTAAAATTATTTAAAGTCTCATTTTCCTCAGGTCTATATTTAGACTTGAAATGACAGGTCTTCAAATGACGATTCTTATAATGATTCTTTTTTTAAACGCAAATAATAAATCTGGTTACGAATACATGTATACAAGAAATATTGAGCATAGTTAAGTGCGGCGAGCTCTCTGCTTATCGCTTATAGCTCTGCGTTTTTGCAAGAAATATTACTCAAGAGAGTCTCAAAAGACAATGATCCCGTTGTGAGCTAAATGGCTTCGAAATACACCGGAAATAGTAACCCGGAAGTATAGGCAGTAAACAGCTTGCAATGCATCCTAGAAAACACCATCCATGCAAGTTAGGTTTAAGCGTAAATTTTAGTGAAGAACAAATTTTAATAGGACACTGTCTCAATCAATAATAGTAAATTTATCATTGGAATTGTAAAATTCTACTCTTGATATTACTATACTCCTATATTAGTCCCTGATTGTATCTAAAATTATCATTCCCATGACATATCATAAAGTTATGTAATTTTTTTAAAAAATACTTAAATGGCGACTTCAAAATTTGAAACTGTTAGCATTACTGTTAAGTTTAGAGGATGCTTGGTTGGTGCTTTGATTGGTGATTGTTTTGGTGCTCCGTTTGAATTTGCTATCGTTTCAGACAAAAAGCTGAAGAAGTTTTTCACTAGAATTCTTAATGGAGGTAAAAATATGTTGCGCTGAGAAGCCTAAGAATTTTTAAACTTCTGAAATATAAAAATAAAATATATAGCTGTTTGATTGGATAGTTACAAATTATACTTTTATTTTTCTTCGTCGTTTTTCGCGTGCATCTGTTCAGAAGTCACAACTTGGTAATTATTTTAGCTCTGGTACCGATATGATAATCATCCCAAATATTTCTTAGTGGGAAGATGGCACTTGGAGTCAAATAAATTATTGTGGCTAATTGGTTTAAAATTTATGGTTTAACATAATTACCTTTACCTATAGGCAGATTTTACTGATATTTTTAATAAGTGATATGATATTTTATTTAGTATTACTTTTTATTTGTTTTAAAAATAACAATTTTGAGTACTTGGCCTTTTATGTATGTCAGTGTTTCACAATTCAACCTAAGCTGAGAATCTCTTTTCCTTTCCAATTTTACTTTTAAATCACTAAAAATAATTGTACTCTGCAGATTTCTATTGAAAATTGTAAAGTTCCTTACAAAAATTTAATTTCAGGGAGGAATTTTTTCTACTTTGTGGCAAAATTCTGCTTTTTTTTTATTACAGCAAAAAATAAGGTTTTATCTTATCTTTTCAAGGAAAGTTCTGCTTTCTCAAATTCTTAAAATAAAAAAGAGGATTTGTTTCTTACACTCTTTTTTACTATGTTAACATGATTTGAAATTACTTGTACACTATTTAAGGTCACATATTGCGATTGATATCAATGAGATTTAAATTATACATTGCAATTCATATTCATATGATTCAAAAACCTCACATTGGAATTCATATTCACACTTTAAAAATCTCACATTGAGATGCGTATTCATGAAATCTTTAAAGAACCTGTCTTATAGATATTTTCTATTTAAGCATTGATAATATTTATTTATATCTGTATTATATTTTTTCCCCTTGCTAGAATTTCAGGTATTTTTAATTTCTGTTTTCAGCTTTTTTGGTTTTTTACAAAACTCATTCCCGTTATTTAAAAAATAAATTTTTGAGAAAAAAAAATAGTTGTAAGCCTTATAAATCTCCTAAAGAGACGAAAAGTTGCAGGTCTTTCACACTATTAAA
This sequence comes from Parasteatoda tepidariorum, assembly GCF_043381705.1. Taxonomy (NCBI): domain Eukaryota; kingdom Metazoa; phylum Arthropoda; class Arachnida; order Araneae; family Theridiidae; genus Parasteatoda; species Parasteatoda tepidariorum. Next base: position 56,886,912 of record NC_092204.1, read on the forward strand.
GATAAGCTACTCTTATTGACAGGTACAACTAGTCTGCTTTAAGTTCAACTCTGAAGTATGTTTGTATCAAACAAAAATCTTTTTTGCATTCATGACATTTCAAAGTTGCTTTATATTGGGTTAATGTTTTCAATTATGTTATCATAATGTTATTTCAAATATAGTCTAACTAATGTAAATGTTATGAACTATATTAGATCTATTTATGGTAAAAAATATGAAGATTTTTATTGTTTAAAGTCTATGCTAATGATGCTCTAAAATAATCTATAGTTTTTTATTCTTTTTAATTTTTTACTCAAAATGATGTAAGAAGTAAAATTGTTCACCTTCACAAGATGCTCGCAAGTAGATAAGTAGATGTAATCAGTAAAATTAGTACTAGTATCCTTTATAATAAAATGTAATTGATTCTGCCATTTGTATCAATTACATTTTATTATTCTTGTTGAAAATATTTGTTATTGTTATATATTAGTTTAGGTTGTAGTTATTTTTAACATTTATCTTTTTTGTTCAATAACTAAAAATTATTTAAAATCTCATTTTCCTCAGGTCTGTATTTAGACTATAAGATGTATAATGACGTTTCACTACAAACCACATAATGTTCCAGAAACCACAAGTGGTAATTTCTATTAAAACCTCAAGATTAAAGAATATCAAAATCTTATTAATCTAATGTGTTTAACAATTATGTCAGATATTTTTATTAATAATTTTTTGTTTGATTTTAGTTGTGTATTCTTTGCATGTAACATTTCTTGAAGTAAATATTCTTGTATTTACAGAAAAAAGAAAAGGATATCCTTATACAGATGACACTGCAATGTCGTTATCAGTTGCTAGATCACTGATTAAAAATAAGGAAATCTGTCCTATTGACTTGGCTAAAAGGTATAAATTTTTTTTAATTTCTTCAAAGTTAGCTGGGTCTAAAAATTGTTATAAAACTCATATTAAATTTTTTAAATTACTGCATGAATTTCAATCCTTGAGTTTCTCACTAAATTTATTTGACAAATAAAGATTTATTTTATTCCATGTTCTGTTTTGGTCAATAATAATTTTGTAAATATTCTTTAAGGAAACATTTCATGTGACCGATTTTCGTAATCTGTTGTTATTTCAGGAATGCGAAAGCAAATTTTTGTCATAAATTTTAGTATGAGGACTAATTTTAATATGTATTTCCGATTTTATTGTGTAATATGAACCTTGAGATTTGCTGAAATTGTGTTTTTTACTTTAAATATCATTTTTATTTAAAGAATATGATGTTAAAATAATTGTTTGTAGAATTTTTTTGTTAACTAGAATTTTGAATATTTTCTGGAATGAATATATATTTTTTGAATATTTTATATTATTCGCATCCAGATATTATTTTTAACTTAAAACTTTGTAGACCTAAAAAAATTTTTTAATTAAAAAAATTTTCATATTTGATTTCTTTCTGCCGTCGGCTTATACACCAAACACCAGAAATTTGCTATCTCATAATGAAAAATAAGGGTTGTCTTATGCACTGGGATGTAGGGTAATTGTAAACTGGGATGTAAATTGATTTTATTATTATTCTAGCATTAAATTAATAATTTTTGTTTATGAAAGATCAAACATTTACTCAATTGAAAAAAAATTTACTTTGCAGAATTATTTATTGTGTTGCAAATTTATAATAGCTCTAGAATTTAAAATCAGCTTTTGAAAAAAGTATGTAACATTAGTTCACAATAAATTATGAATAAGAATGAATTTAAAATGTGAATTTCATTTGATTATGAATTTAAAATTTGAGTTTCATTTTAAAATGCTGCTTTAATTTTCTAGAATTTTATAAATTGTGGTTGTATATATTATAAATATCTGATTAGTACTTTATTTTTAATAGCTGCAATTTATAGCATCATATATATTATTTAATAGCTGAAATTTATATAATCACCAGTGATGAGAGTATTCTGTTTTATTTATATACTAATTGTTATTGTTATATCACTTGATGTGAAAATTTTAAAGTGTCTTTTCATTTAATTTATATTCCTTATTTATTAAATGCATTTTTATTTATTAAATATTTCCTAATAGTTTTAAAATACATGTTTTTATATTTAAATTGTTTCTTCTTCTTCAATCATTTAGATTTGTGCATGAATATTTTACTGACCCTCAAACACCAGCACGATCATATGGCGGACATGTTCGGAATGTGTTTGCGGCTTTAAAGAAGTCAAATTTTCAAGATGTGTTTCAACCTGCTAAAAAGCAGTTCAATGGAGCAGGATCTTTTGGTAATGGAGCTGCTATGAGAATTGCACCTGTTGCTTTATTCGTTCATGATAAAGATGACAACTATATAAAAGTAATGCATTTTTATAAAACTTTATTATAAGGCAAACTTTTAATAGTTTCTTTGTGCTTGCGGAATATTTTTTAAAAATTGAATTAATTTAACTAATACTGTCTGACATTTTTACTCATTTTTATCTGTTTGTAGCATTTTAAGAATAAAAGTGTTTTAAGTGTTTTTTTAAATTGTTGACAACTCTTTATTTTATTTTTTAAAAAAAAGTATGCATTATTGCATTAAGTTTTATTTAATGTAATTTTTAAAAACAAAATATTTATTTTTATACAATTTTATTCCTTTTTCTTTTTTACTTGGTTGCCGTCTAAAATTTTTTTATCTTTCTCTTCAGAATGCAGTGGAACAATGCTCTTTTGTTACTCACACTCATCCCAATGGCTATAATGGAGCTCTATTATTGTGTTTAGCTATACACTTAGCTCTAAAATTAGAACCTTCCAAAGAACTTGATCCTATGAAATTCATTTTGGATCTTGAAGAGAAGATGAGAAGCTTTAAGAACCAGGTGAATATCAGAAAGATTATAGAATGAAAGGAGAGTTTAAATATGAGTGTACAAAGACTTTTAATTATATATTAAGAATTTCTAGTCATCTTGATTATTTTTACACAATTATATACTTGTATTAACCCTCTTAGCATTAGTCCTAGCCTTCTCTTGCATTTAAAAAAAAGTGTTCAATGGAAAACAAGCATGTAAGAAGAAAATTTCCCAGAGGTTCCAATGCTTGGAGAGTTAATACACAATTTTAAATGTTATTGAACAATTTTGGCAATTGTATTAATTGTAGATTTAAAGTATTAGTGTTTAAATTACTTAGAAATGGAAACCTGATTTTAAAGAATCATTATATAATATACATGCTATGCTAACATTAAGACAGATAATATATACAGTACAAAGTCCCATGTCAGGATGTCCATTTACTGGACATTTTTTTACTATCAAAATAACCAAATATCTTTTCCTTTTTCAAAAAGAAAGTTTCTTTCTTTCACATTTGCGATTTGTTAAGGAGATATTATTAACAAATTGTTTCTCCTTCTTCCTTCCAACTGCTTTTCATATACCTAAATATTATTCTACTTTAAAGTTGTTGAAAAGATGAAGTCAGATAAGTTAAAAGAAAATACATTTGAATGAGAAGAATAAACTATGAATATTAATGAAACTGAATATTAAAGTTTTTAAAAAGAACGCCTGCTTGCAAATTTTGAGCTTTGTTTCCTTTTAAATAATAAATGTCTTTATTAAAAAAATCTATACAGTTCTGTTCCTTGCTTTGTATTATTATTATTATTATATTTAATTTTTTGAAATTGGATTAATTCACTTTTGGAGTATGTGGGGTTTTTTTATGTTATATTTTTCTGATTATCTACCTAACTAATTCTTCACAACAAAGGGAAAAATGAAAAATTATGATTTATTCATAAAAGAGAAAGTTTAAATTATTATCTGCTCACTTTCATTTATTTTATTTTTTTTTTTTACCAGTCAGAAAATGCTGTTGTATAAAATTGATGTTAATTATCATGAATTTGTTATTTTTTTTTATTGAATAACTCATGTTATGATGCTTGTTTATCTTAAAATTCTATCATTCAGAAAAATCTATTTTCTGAAATTGCGGAAGTCCCAATGACTTTGTTTATTTAACTTTCCACTGTATATCATTAGTAGTAGAATTTTTCTTACATTTTTTTATTGCTATTTTAATTTTCTTTCGTTTTGCTTCCTAACATTTTCTTTTTGGGCATAATATCATGTAGTTTATAAATTGTTTTCATTGCAACAATGTGATTTATATTCATACTATTTATGAATTGTATGTCATTATTAAAATTCACGTGATTTACAGATCACATGTGGTGGTACATGCATCGCACATGACCAATGTGTTATGTCTACCCAAAGAACTCTTTTACATCATTATGTACAATAATATACACTAATAATAATATACACTACCCTACAATAATGAAAGAGACATTTTTTTTTTAATTTCTCAAGAAATACTTTAAGGGTTTGGTTATTTTGTAATTTTAAAAGTGTTTGGCTCAAGTGATTTTTCATATTTTGCAATAAAGTTAAAGCTCTCTAGGGTTTTAAAGGCTGACAATAAACTACAGAGAAACAAGTATTTTTTTAACACCCTATGCCAAAAATCTAGCAATAAACTTGTAACTTGTATCAATTACTTTTTGCAATGACTGCATAAAATTTCATAAATATAGCTTAAATATTTAGGGAGATGTGAACATTTTAATGAAAAAGTAAATTTTTTATCTCATGTTTTTTGCTATATAAAAATATTCAGTAAAATTAAAAAAAATTTTTAGTAAATTACAAAATTATTGTTTTAAAATTTGAAGAAATTTGTTAAAAATGTGCAAGATACAAGCATTTAAAAGAGTTCTTTTGTACTATGCTTGTACAGAAAATTTTTTAAATTACTTTTTCATAATTTTATTGTGAATCGTATTTAGAATTTGATGGAAAAAATTCTATTTAAACTTCTTAAAAACGTAAAAAGTTGCAAGCAATTTTCTAAGTAGTTTGCTTGATTTTCTGGCATAGGATGTTCAAAAATACTTGTTTTCTTTCGTAATATATTGTCAGTCCCTCAAACCTCTGAAAATTTTAAACTTTATTGCAAAGTAAGAAAAATCATATGAATTAAATGCTTCTAAATTTGCAAAATAGTTTTTTTAAGTACTTCTTCCAAAATTCAAAAAAATATCAAAAGCTTGAAGTGTCTAACTAAAGTCAAAAACTAAAGTGTCTTCCATTGTTGTAGGGTACTATATATTTGCAGGTAGATTTGGATGATGATTTATGAAAATAATTATTAAATTTTTATTATTAATCAATATACTATTGTGCATTACGAAACCTTCTTTGGTACACACTTTACATGTATTTGATGAAGTAATAAATTTTGATGTTAATTAAGACAGAAATGAAGATTTAATTAAGGAAATATATCATTATTCCCCCTTTATAATTTTTTATTCTTTGTTATATAAACTCTTTTAAAATAAAATCATGCAAATTAAAAACATTCAGCAGCACAATCTTCTAAATATTAGCTCAGAAATGTTCTTTCTGATTTACTTATTGTACTAGTTTAATAAAATTTTGCTACTCACACACGTTACACATGCTGAAAAAATTCTCACTTTATTTAATTCAATTTTCTTCATAAAATTTATATATTTATTCACAATACATATCTTTATGTAATATATTAAGCCCAAGATTTTTTTACAAATTGAAATTTATGTGTTCTATTAATAATAAAATTTTTGTTTTTTACTCTTTGAGTATTAAAAAACTGTAATGATTGCTAAAAGACTTGTGATCCAGTGGTAAATTAAATTAAAAAGCAATTAAAAATAACTCATGTTGCCATTTTAAAAAAAATTTTATATTGCTCTATTAACATGACATTCAAGATTTTTTTTTCTAAAATATTTGCAAAAACTGCATAAATTGTTTAAAAATTATCTACTTTGAAATATCCGCTCAAACTGCACATAGTGGTGCAAAAATTAAATTTTGCATGAAACTTAGTCACTAGTCACTTCTTATTTATGTGGGCTAATAAATTCTCTTGCTTGATATGCTAACAAAAATAGTTTGTAATAATGTCACATTGCCTGTCAATTTGTCCAGATAATATATGCCAGATATCCGGCGGAATGTCAATCTCCAACTACCATTAGTTTTTGTTTATACATTTAATTTTTTGTTTTCAAAATCATTAGTTTTGTTACATTAATATTCCAGTTATTTTAATAATAGTTCATGATTTTTTTTTTGCTGTTAAAGAAAAGTTCAAATTAAATAAATTTTTAAATGACCTTTTGCCTTCTTTGTATTAATTCCTATTCTTATTTTCCTACTTTATCAAAATTGACCAGTATTAATTTATAAGAGTAAGTGTAACCAAGTTCTGCCAAAAAATGCTGACTAAAACAATTACTATTTCTGCATCATAATTTATCAATCATAAAAATTACATTAGTTTCAGTTTCTTATTCAATTTTCTTTGCATGATAAAAATATTTTCTTAAAATTATTAAAAATAAGCAGAATATGTTTTATTCCTTATTTAATGTTACAATTTTTGTTATAGTATTTAACTTATTTTTCTGTATATAATTTCAGGCTGGCTCTAATGCCAAATAATTGTAATATCTGGCTACTGTTGATTATCCGGCCAATTGGCCACATATCCCAGGGGCAATATGTTGATCAGGTATTTGTTGCATCACTAATTTTTAGTTTGTCGCAGCTAATATTTTAATAAGTTCTAAATAGCAAAGGTCATCTTATATTGGAGAAATTCATGTTTAAACTGTTATCTCATTAGTACTTTATTTTGTAGAACTTGATTGGTTATCTGTAGTACAAATAGAAATCATTGGACACTTCTGTTGCAACGTATTTGAAACAACTCAGATTAATGCACATATAGTTGATTTTCAAGACGGTTGAAAAGTTTATTTATGACATATTTTTTAAATGCCAAACATTAATAAAATTAATATCTACACTATTAACTTAACTGTCTAACTAATTTATATTTGATGCGGCAATAAATTTATATATTTTTGTTAGGGTTGGGTTTTTACCAGAACATGGTAAAAACTAGTTATTTACTGGTAAAATCCATGGGAAAAACCTGGTAAATACTATTAACCTATGTTTGTTTATTTACAGATATAATGGTTTATTATTTATAACTGATTGGAATATATATTATTTTCATATAGCAAATATTAATAATATAATATACATATGTGTATACCCTATTCTACAATAATGGAAGAGGAACTTTGATTTTTTGACATTTTTTTAAATTTCTCAAGAAATACTTAAAGGATTAATTTATAACTTTAAAGATGTTTATTTCATGCAATTTTTCATACTTAGTTATAAGATTTAAAGCTTCCAGACTTTTGAGAGACCGACAATAAATTACAAGAGAAAGCAAGTATTTTTGAACACCCTAAGCCGTAAAATCAAGCAATGAGCTTGTAATTTGCATCAATTACTTTAGTTGTTAATTGAAACAACTGCATGAAATTTCATAACCTAGAGTAAATACTTATGAAAATATGGACATTTTTATTTTAAAAAAAATTGCTTTACGTTTTTTTACTATAACTTTGTAAATATTCAGTGGAATCAAACAATATTTTTGAAGCAATTTAAAATTAATTAGAAAATTATTTATTTAAAATTATTTTTTTTAAAAAATTGTTAACAACTGCACAAGATATAAAGTATTTAAGGTAGTTCTTTTATCCTACGCTTGCACAGAAAAAATTAAAAAATATTTTTCTTCATTTTGTAGTGAATCGTATTTGGTAACTAGAGAAAAAAGTTTGATTGGAATAGTTTAAAATTTTAAAAAGTTTCAATAAATTTTCAAAGTAGTTTTTGTACTTTTTAAAACAAAGCTCCAAACCATCAGGGGTTTTCCAAAATTTCATTTTGTTTCATAAAACAAAATTTAATAACAAATGATAATACCATGCAATTATCATCCCTAAGCCAAAATGTGATGGTAAAAAGAAAGAAAACGTACTTCTATGATAGATGATCTCCCACAATGCTGTTCTCATTTTAATAACTCTTGTTTCGTAGTTCAAAATGAAATTTCAGGAAAACTCCTTTGAGCTTTCTTTTAAAATATACAAAAACTACTTAGAAAATTGCATAAAACTTTTTACATTTTTAAGATATTTAAATCAAACCTTTTTCATTAGTTGCTTAATACGGTTCAAAAGAAATACTTTAAATACTTATATCTTGAACAATTTAATTTATTTCTTTTAAATTTGAAATAAATAATTTTGTAATTAATTTTAAATTGCTCCAATGAATAGAAATATTATTTGATGAAATAAAATGATTAAAATATTATTTGATGAATTAAAATGATTGAAATATTATTTGATGAATTAAAATGATTGAAATATTATTTGATGAATTAAAATGATTGAAATATTATTTGATGAATTAAAATATTATTTGATTCCAATGTATTTAAAAAGTTATAGTAAAAAAAATGTGAGGCAAAAAAAATTAGTTTTTTATAAAAATGTCAATATCTCCTTAATAAATATTTACTCTAGGTTTATGAAATTTGGGTGTTCGAAATACTTGTCTTCTTTTGTAATTTATTGTATGTTTCCCAAACCTCTGAAAGTTTTAAATCTTATTGCTAAGTATTGAAAATCGCATGAACTAAACATCTCTAAAATTATGAAATTATCCTATAAGTATTTCTTGAGAAATTTAAAAAAATGTCAAAAACTCAAAGTGTCTCTTCCATTATTTTAATGTAATGTATATGCATATCAGCAAGTAACAAACCATTGGACAAGCTGTATGATGTAAAAATGCAATTGTAAATCTAATTATTCACATAACCAGTTGAGGCAAATCTTTTCAGTATTAAAATCTTAGAAAACTGATATATCTATTATATTTTCAATATGTGCCAATAACCATTAATTAAAAGTTAAAATCATATTTTCAAATCACATTATTGTATTATATCTCTCTATATCATAAATTTATTACAGCTGTATTTATATACAGAAAATAACTGAAAAAACAGAAAACTCAAATAAGCATAATTATGGAATTTTATAAAAAGAAAAAATAACTTTAATTATTTAATTTTTTTCTTTCTTTTTTCGAAAGGATAATTGAAACATTAAAAAGTATATAGTAGTGATAAGGCTATGGTAAAACAAGGAATAACCTTACCAATCTTTTGTCATTTATTTTTATTAAATTAGGTAAGGAAAAAAGTATTTTACTTATTTCACTTTGTATGTACTTTTTTAAGATCAAAATTTTCCAAAATAATCATTTGTTACAATGAATTAAAAATATATATAAAAAAATTTATGTAATAAGTTTTCAAAAATTAGAAGAACAACAAAAATGAATATCAATGATGTATACATTAGAAATTAAGATAAAAGTGTTATTATTAAGTCAGAAGACAGGACCACTGACAATATATAAATTCACAAATGTTTTGTTTTGGTCATGAGTTAGGTTAATTTATAAATCAATATATTATAAACATTAAAAAAAATATATCTACGGCAAAAACAGGCATCGTTAGTGGTTTGTATAGAAAATCGTTCGAAAATAATACTAAAAGAAGCAGAAAAAAAAAGGACTGGACAAAATCGAAACAATTTTCAGACAGAATATTCTTTTAAAAAGATGAAGCAAGAAGAAAAATTAACTTAGTTATAATTTACAAAACTTTTCATTCAAAAATTAAGATAGATTTTTATTTTTTCTAATTTGCTTTTGTATGCAATCTTTTTTATAGGCGTTTTTATAATAGCACAGCATTTTTAAAAGTGTTTCTGATAGACTGTATCTCATTTAACGTTTTATGGATACTTTTTTTGGCGAAAAATATTATTTTTAACATTTAAGTTTTGTTTTAAGAATTAGGAGGATTTTTTCCTACTTCTTTTTTTTCACATTTACAACTTAATTTTTTTTAATAGTTGTTAGTCAAGTTTTTATTCATCTTAAATATTTCTAATTGTATTACAGTTTTTTCCTTTTATTCTATACCAATAGTATAGTTAAGTTTTGATTATTTTTCAAGAATGACTGAACTTGTTTATAAACAAACATTAATGTTTAATAAAAGTTTTTTTTTTTAACAAAATTTGCTATTTGGCAGCGGAGTATTTGGTATGCGGCCGATTTTTTGGGTCAAATATTCGGTATTTGCCTGTTTGGTCCAATCACTATTAGTTACATCCCTGATAGCAATGTTTAAATTAGACTACAGACAACATTTTATCACAAAACTGCACATGAGCCTCAAAGTAGTAGTTTATCTTATCTGGTACATTGATTTTGTGACAAAAAATGCATAAATTAATTATTAATTGACTTTTCATGTATTTACCTAATAAAACAAATTATTTTTTCTTTAATTAGGGATTTGGACAGTTCTATTTTAGCATCAAAGGAATAAAACATTGTCTTGAACAGAAAGAGGATCTCACTCCCGTTGATGTAGCTTATCATTTAGGTTTGGACTTTTTTTTTTTAAATTCATCAATTTTTTTACTACTTTGTGCTGTAGCCCTGAAAAAAGTATTGAGCTAATATTAGTAAAATGTCTAATATATAGACTTAGAATAAATTAGGAAGCATACAATTTGTAAAAAAAGTGTTGTAAGTTGCATAATAATTGTAAAATTTTTTAGAGTTTTTGTAAGAAAGAAAATTTGATATAACTGTGAACAGCATTTTATAACCCTTTGTAAGCTTCATAAATTTTTCTGCTTATAAATTACTTAGTACAAATTTTAACAATTGGGTCTATGTGCAATTCTAAAGGAATTTAAGTTCATTTTAATTATCCAGGTCATAAATTATTCTTGTTTAAATTATAACCTTTATCCAACTATAGCCCTCAAAGAATGTATATGTGTCTATTAAACTAAATAATTTAAAATGATTGGTGATTGAACTGAGAAATAAGTTATGTACTTAAACGCAAAATTAATATTGGTGAAATGACTCTTATTCATTTAAGAGAAATATAAGAAATTGTTACTATTATTGCGCAATTGAAGCTTAATTTTGGCAATAAGCAGTACTGGCATCCTAGCAATTGAAACATTTTTAATCGGTACCAAATATACTAATGTAGCTGCAAAGATATTACCTACCTATATTAGTGTATTTGGTATCTATTAAAGCTGCACCAATACTGTCAGTAATAGGTATTGCTGAAGTAGGGTTTTTAGTTCCTCAGAATGGGATAAGTTCTGAAGAAAATTATTTGATTGTGGTAAGCTGATTATTATGGGTTTGCTTTGAGAAACAGCATCATGCTAAATGATACTGAATACAGTTTGTAATTTTTATTTTGATGGGATGGACTGTTAAAATGTGTTTTGTTTAATCTAATAATGCAAAGCCACTGGGGAAGGCACCAAATAATAATAAATCAAAAAAAAATTGGAATTAATTTGACTTCATTACTTATGTCTGAATAGACTTTTCAAATTTATGAATGATTTCATAGTGTTGATCACTGTTGATGTATTCATTGTTTACTCTTTTTTCACCCCATACAAAAATAACTATAATCAGCATTAACATTAACGTTAGGTAATAAGATAGCAATCAATAAGATTTAAAAAATTATGTCTTAATTTTCTTTATTACATACATTTAAGTGATGTATTATCCTGTTTTTATTATATTTGTTGGTTTTCATTATTATTATTCATTTCTATTATTTTAACACATTTCATTAAGTAACATCTGACTTTCTCAGTTTGTGTTAAATGGATGTGATTTGACCAAACGAATTTGATTTTAATTGAACCAAAATGTCTAGACGAAAATTTACTTAGATAAAAAACAAACATGTATCAATTTTTTTAAAAATAAGAAAATTTTGATAAATCAATAATAAATTTATAAAAATTTATTTTTGTAAACAGGTAATGATGTTTCAGCCTTGAGATCTGTTCCTACTGCAATTTATTCATTTCTCAGAAGTTTGAAACCTCTTCCATATTATGACGTGAGTTTATTTTTAAATTTAATGTAAATAAAAATCATCATGCAGAATTTCAACTGTAATGTTGAAGATTTGCTTTTCAAATCTGCTTGTGGATTTATGTTACTTAGTCATGAATCTACAACAGGGGTGTCAAACTCAAAAGCTAACTCGGGCCAAATAAAGAATTCTTAACTTTAGGTGGGCCGCAAAAAAAAATTTATGTTCATAGAAAACAAATATTTTTATTTTGAATTGTAATAAACATATGTAAAGTTAAATTATTGTTTACGTCCTGGTACTTGACATCTCTTCTCTGGTACTATCTTTTCTATTTTGGGAGAAATTTTATCAGCCTATTTACTTTTAAAATTGACTCAACGTGAGTGTAATTAATACGGTTTTGGACAGGAGATTTATTTCCATTCATAACAGAAAATAATTGCCCTCTCTGATAAGTATTTCCAAACATGAAAATAATTTAATATGCGAATTTTTGAGTANATCAGCCTATCTACTTTTAAAATTGACTCAACGTGAGTGTAATTAATACGGTTTTGGACAGGAGATTTATTTCCATTCATAACAGAAAATAATTGCCCTCTCTGATAAGTACTTCCAAACATGAAAATAATTTCATATGCGAATTTTCGAGTATTTTCAAACCTTGCCGGTAAATATTCATAAAATTCAGGCACACCCACTTCAATGACTTTTGCCTTCAAATTTGAGTCGCACTGAATCTCAATCATTTCCATTTGCATGTAACTGGGTAATGAGTCTATATTTATTGGGAAAATCGAAGAAAACAAGTGAAATTTGTCTTCCAAAGAATTAAAATCTTTAAATCTTGTTTCAAATTTTATTCTAAGATTTGAAATTTTTTTCTGCGTATTTTTGATACGATGCAGTATCAACTAAATTGGATTTGTTCTTGTTGCACATTGGGAAGTGCGTTAGATCTTTATTTTTCAGTTGCCTTTCACAAAGAAATAGTTTACATTTGAATGCTTTAATTATGTCAAACATGTTCATAATGATCTGATTCGTGTCTTGTAACAATAAATTTTAATCAGATAAGTTCTTGGTTATATCAGTCATAAAAGATAAATCTTGCAACCATATTTGATCAGAGTGCAAGCTTGCATCTTGATTTTTAGTTTGTAAAAACTTACATATTTCTTCTTTCAAATCCCAGAATTGTTTGAGTACCTTGGAGCAAGATAACCAACGTACCTCGCTATAGTAGGATAAACCTGAATATGTACTATCTAATTGATAGCTTAGTTAGACTCCATTTCAGCCAATTAGAATTTTACATTTTTGCGTGTACAATTTAAAATGATCCGTATAGTTTATAAATAAAGTATATTATAATTTTATATGCTGATTTCGTTTCTAATTCGCATTTCTATTTTTACTTTGCTTCGGATATATTGACTGGGCCACAAAAATTTTCTTCCCCGGCCGCGAGTTTGGCACCCCTGATCTTTAATATTGGTAGCCTTTCAAGGAATAAAACACACGGAAATTAAACTCTTTCTCTTTCCTCTTCTAAACGTGTATTTCAGTATTATTGAACAATATATTACTGTAAACTATATCTAATTAACATAAATATACCAATGAATTGCTCTTGAAAAATAATTGCTGAATCGCAATAATTCTTTGAATTGCAGGAGCAATTTTGAACGTTATGTTTGATTATGAATTAAAAAAGAATGTGAAAAAAACTGTACTATGATCTTTTTTTTTCGACCGAATGCTATTTTTTAAAAAATTCTGTTCATTATAATTTTGCAATAATTTCATTAGTATAATAAAAAAATTACTTTTTTATTGAATGAGATGTAATTTTTTGTTAAGATTTTCATCACTTCATTATAGAATAGGATAATACTTACAATAATTTTTTATAAATCGTTTGAATCAATTCAATAATTTCATTTTATGTTATTAAAATGATTGATTTAGTGTAGAGGTGCACAGCCCGCATCCCGCAAAAGCTTACAAACAAAATTACTGTTTTGTTTTGTTTTTAGAAAAATAAAAAAAATTTCAAACATTTAGAAGCGCACATTTGAGTCATCACTTTATAATGAGCTAAATTTGCACTGATTCTATTGTAAATCTATGTTGTTCGCCTTTCCATTAGTTATTGCATTGAAATTTCACATGGTTTTAAAAGACCCAATATTTTTAATTTCGAATTTGAGTAATTTTTGCCAATTTCATCATAAATCCAAGTGACGTTTCGATCGTTTTTTTGGCGTTTATAATTATTAAAGTCCATATGTGGTTTTTAAGATACTAATGCATTTATTACGATTTGTGAGTTATAAATTTTTGTGAAGTTAGTGTGAGTTATAAATGTTTTTCTTTATGATTTTTACTATCCCGTTACTTTAACTACGATGTTAATATGACATGCGAATTTCTAATAACAAATATAACTATTCACGGTTTGATACAATTTATATGTGCATATTTCATTGTACAGATAAGTTTTTTTTTCATCGTTTCATTCGTTGGTACCATGCGTGGTATTTAGAATTCCAATATTTTAATACAATGTTATTGTACCATGAAAAATTCAAAAACTTCAGATGCGTTATCTTTCCCTCTTTTTTTAGCTTTGACAAACTAATTATTAATTAAGTAAATCAAAAAGTTGGATTAATTATTGATAAAATTCCTTAAAGGTAATAAAACCTTTTGAGAACCAATCGTAAAATTGATATTTCTTCTAATCTCGCTATGGTTGTCTTCTATTTTGACATAAGATAGAAAATAAAATTGAATGTTTTCTCCTTCCACTGAGAATTGCAAAGATAGTAAGAAACTCTCTCCTCCCTCGGAATGACATATTTGTCAAGGTCTTTATCAGAATTGGTGGGTGGATGTCACTTGTGGCAAATTGTGATCAACATTTTAATGGATATGTATGTATATATATATATTTATTTATAATAATAGTGTTGAGTCTTTTTTATAATAAAAATGATAGTTTTTAGAAAAATCAACATTTCAAATGCATTGTTAACATGAAAAACTCTGCAATTAAATTAGACAAACATGGTAAAAACAAAATTTCCTGGTACAATCTCAAATATCATGTTATCTCTTCAACAATACCGAATTATATATGTTGTTTTTTTATAATATCAGTCATGGTCCTTTTTTTAAAATAAAAATATTAGTTTTTAAGAAAATCAACATTTCAAATTCATTGTTAACAAAAAAACTCTGTCATTTGATTATTGATTCATAAAAATAAAATTCAATCACAAACTTAGGCTACTATTTCTATGAAGAAATAATACATTTGAATTTCAACTTGGTATAACTTTAGTAGATATTGCCATTAGGAAAAGCTTACAAAAATACTTTAATGTTAATTAAGTAAATGTTATAGCCAATTTTATAAAATAAGAAAGTCTTGTTTAGAGGAGAAAATTTCCAAAAGTTTTACCTAAAGCTGTAACAGTAGAAGAATTAACCAAAAACCTTTCTTACATCACAGTTGCTATTTCAGGATTATCCTTTAAAAAACATGTTCATAGAGTCAAATATCTAATGAAATAAATACCTTCAAAAAAAAATTCCCAATGCGTAGTTTTTTTTAAAGAATGTATTTTTCATCCATCATATATTGTAACCCTTCTACAAACTGTACAAAATACGTATTTGTTAGTTTTTCAAGATAATAATTTTGTACCCTTTCCAGACCACAAATCCATTTATTCGAACCATCTACTTTGCTATATCAGTCGGTGGTGATACTGATACTATTGCTACAATGGCAGGTGCTATTGCTGGTGCATATTATGGTGATGACATAATTCCAAAAAATTTTAAGAAAGTTTGTGATAAAATAAAGGAAGTTGAAGTATTATCAGATGAACTACTAAAGGCTTCTCAAGCTTGAATCTGTTTTTGATGAATTTCATACTGAAAGAAAAGTATACATATGTTTTAAGGATTCTTTTCATACTGAATGAAAAGTATCATATGCTTAATTTAAGACTTATATGTATATTTTTAGATCTTATTTTTTTATTAAACTTTTGCTTTTAAATAAATTATTAATTTCATTTGTGCTTCATCAATTTGAAATTCCAGTGTTAAAGGCAGAATGTTTAAATAATATTTTTAAAGCAATATGTTAGTTTCTTTATTAAAAGTGTATATGAATTTTCTGTGTTATTTTCATTGAATAAATTTCTAATTATAGGTATGCATGATTAATCTGAAATGCTTATGTAAGATGTGGCTATTAAAAAAGATTTTTTTAAAATATCTCTTACTGAATAATTTCTGTTTTTAAAAGTATTGCCCTAAAATATAAGGATTATTAATTATAAATCTCAAGTGTAAGGGTTGTAGGTGTTAAATAATAAACATAAGAGGAAAATGAAACTCCTTCTTTTATTGGAGTGTCAGTTTGCAGTAGGTTTTGTTGTTATCACTTTTATCCTGTAAAATTACAATGGTTACTAATGTAGTGCAAAATGTTTCAAAGATTATGTTTGTTAACACAATACTTGGATTTATGATTACATAATAGAACCATGATAAATATGAATTCTATTCAATAAATTGAGAGTGAAAATTCAAGGAATTCTGATGAGCAATTTATTGATCTTAATCATGTTAATTAATCAAATTAATGCTTTAAATCCTTTCAAGAATTCTAGAAGTAGAATTCTTTATTTTAACATTGTGCTAGGATACAAAGCTTCGTTTATTGATTGTTTTTGTCTTAGCATATCCACCACATTCACCTAATTTGCTCATGTGCAAGGGGTGATCAAATGAAAAAGTACAAAACGACACTGTGGGTACAAATGTAGACTTCATTCAAAATATACACCATAGGCCTGAGCACAACGATCCCTCTGATGAACAAGCTGCAGGATTCCTTGTTCCCAGAATTCCTGTGGCCGTGACGAGACCCAGTCCTTCACAGCGTCCTTGAGTACGTCGTTCGAGTTGAAGCGCTTCCCTTTCAGATGTTTCTTCAGTGAACCAAACACATGTAAATCGCAGGGCGACATGTCCGGACTGTAGGGTGGATGGTCCAACGTTTCCCACTTGAACTTGGCCAGTTCCATGTGTGTGACTCTGGAGAATGTGGACGCACGTTATCATGGAGCAGAACCACACCCTCCACGAGCATCCCCCGTCTTTTATTCTTGATGGGCCTGCGTAGGCGTTGGAGTGCCTCACAGTATACATAGGAGTTAATGGTTTTCCTGTGCTCAAGTTTCTGTTCTTCATACGGACTGCCGCATTTGGACGCGCTTTTGATAAGAGCCTCTGCTCTCTCCTGCGCATGCGGGAACCCGCGCATGCTCCGATCCCAGTCAGAGACTCCAATCTCATCCCGAGATGTCTCACTACATTCTCCCATGGCGGAATATGCAAATATTTAACTGTTGCATTTTTACGTCGTTTCGTACCTTTTCATTTGATCACTTCTTGTAGTTTAAAACCAAGCTTAACTTAAAACAGGGTTCCCACACTCCTTTAAAGTCCTTAAAAACTGCTTAATTTTTATTTTGGAGAATAAGGGCCTTAAAAGTGCTTAATTTTGGTTCAAGGTTTTTAAAAGTCCTTAATTTTTCATAATCTCTATGGTTGATAGGAACAATTTTTTAGTTAAATTTTTTCAAACAAAATGTTGTTCTTTTATCGCTTAGAATTAGACCATGCTTTGAGGGTAAAACATTTTAGAGAGAGTAAAACATTTTAATGAGGGTAAAACATTTTAATGTGGGGAAGGCGGCTGGCAAGGGGAAGAAAGCATGTCCTTTCATTAATATATTGGTTCTTTCATTAATATAGTCTGTCCTTTACCTCAAATGATACTCTATGAGGAGAGTGAAGCATTCTAAAAGAAAAGAACAGTATGGATCTACTGGTAACGCATCTGCTTAAGGGAATGAATTAAAGCGCTAAGAACAGAAGTATCAGAGAAAAATTTTGAACTAGAATCCATAATGAAAACTTTTTCCTAAAATCTTGAAGAATGAAATAAATTTGTATAATATTTCAATGCGTGATAAGTAACTGAAAATTTATATAAGGCATAAATTTTTTTAAAATTCATGATTGTACTAAACAGATTTGTAAGAAACAGGGCTTGAAAAATCCCAGCTCACCTAAGTTTTTCATCAAAAACTTGGGGTTTATTGGGTTTTTGATGAAAGCCAAGTTTTTTTTCAAAAATACTTTAAAAAAAATTCCTGAGTACTAAATAAGAAAACATGATTGGCATCTAACAAGAAAGTTAAATGTTTGGTAACTATTTATAATTTATTTTGTTGCAATGTAAAAATTTTTTAAAGTTTTAGATTGTACGCTATTATTTTTATTTCTAAACAATAAGCAGATTGTTACATAAAAATTTAAATCCACTCAACTTAAAGATCCTTAGATTTAAATAATTATTTTATTCAGTTAACATTACGACTTAATATACTGTTTTTAATTTTTGTTCAAATTTTTTGGTTGTTTTAAAATTAGTTCATGTTTTTCGCCGAAATGTTTAGTTACATTATGTAAAGTTAATTCTGAATAATAGGTTTGGCTAGAAATGGTTTTGTTTAAGTTCATCAGAAAAGTAAATATACCACATTTGCTGGTCTAGTAGTGAAATATAAAAACTTGTTGAAATAATTTTATCAGTGTTTTAGACAAATTTCTTTATTTAGGTACTCTTTTTTTTAATGTGCATGAAAAAAATTGCAAATCTTAATTTCTTCACTTAATTTTACAATTCAATTTCAATGAAATTATTAAAAATGGAATGCAGATTAGTTTCATAAGCTAACTTTTACAATCTGAATGACGTTAACTTTTAACAATCTAAAAATGTTTTTTAGAAAAAATCCGACCCGGTTTTGCAAAAATTTCCTGGTAATTCTTTGGCAAGCCCTGTTAATTAATACAATTATATCAGCTCTTACATTATACATAATAGTGTTCTTTACATAAAATTGTTTTTTAGTATTTTTTTATTGAATGATTTTTTTAGGAAGTTATATTCGATGATAAACAATCATACTATTTTTAAAGTCCTTAATTTTTCAAAAAAGTACTTAAATTTTTCAAAAAAAAGTCCTTAAAGGTGCTTAATTTTTGCTTTGTTAAAAGAGTGGGAACCCTGTAAAAAGAATTCTGTTATGGAAAGGAGAAAGTGTGGGAAACACTCTTGCAACAGCTAGTTGTTGGCCAAGGGAGTGATGGAAGTTAAGTATCCACAATTTTGAAACCCATGACATAGGTATAATGGTGGTAAAGTTGTTAACATTGCACATCAGTAACTTCAGACAAGCTGATAATCATTGATCTGCAAATAAATAGTCTTCTACCCACCACCCTAAGTAAAACCCTGGTCTTTCAAAATGACAGCTAAGTCATCATGTCTCAAAAAGCAAAAGTTCTAGAGCTTATAAAAGAAATCGTTTGCTTCCTGTACTGTTTTCAGCAATAAAAGATTTCTATTAACTCGTGTCGGTATAAGAAAGGTACCACCTTACAAAAATCGCACAAACTTTTTAAACTATTTTAAATTTTTTTAGAAGCCACACCTCGTATATCTTTTTTAATGTTAAATAGTAAAAATGAAATAAATATTAACTTGTTCTATCTTCATATAAAAATTTATTCAAGAAACCTTTAAGACTTCTATTGTATTTTAATCTTTTGTCAAAGTATTCATACATTTACAATCATGGTAATGAAATAGTTAAATGTTTTTAGATCTTTCACATTTCCATTTTATTTTTAGCAAATAAGCTATTACAGCTTTACCTGTCGCAGTACTTCTGTTCTTGTCTTAAGAAAATGTGAGTTTGAAAATGATAATTAGTAAAAATAATATAAATAATACTTTGTTGTTCTCACTGTAATTTAGACTGATTTTTTTTTTATTTAGTAATTATTAAAAAAATCTTTTTTGCCTTTATTGTTTTTTAATCTGTAGACTAAATGTTCATACATTTAAAAATATGCTAATGGAATAGTTAAATGTTTTGAACTCTGTAATAATCAGATAAGCTTTATTTGCATAGCTTACACCAGTAGTCTTGTTGACCGATTCCAATCTAGTGAAAAATGTGAGTTTAAAAATGGCAATGAGTAAAAGCAACTCAAATATTGTCTTGCTGTCCTCACTTTAAATTAGATTGAAAAATAATTTTATCTAGTCATATATGCAATAAATCCTTTATGTTTTTGTTGCATTTCAATTTTTTGTCTAAGTGTTTGCACTTTTAAAAGTATGGTAGTGCAATAGTTAAAAGTTTTTAAATCTGTAACATTTGTATTTTATTGTTTAGAATATAAGCTATAATGGCTAAACCTACACTTGTAACTTTTTATATACTTCTAATCTAGAAGAAATGTGAGTTTAAAAATGGTAATTTGAAAAAATAACATATATATTAACTAGTTATTCTCATTTTAAATTAGACTGAAAAATATTTTTTTCTAATCACCCATACATTAAGAAATGTTTTCAACATGTTTTGCATTTTTAAACAAATAATGCATCTTTATAATCAAAACCAAAGTATGGTTTTATTTTGAAGGTTTCATTGTTAAATAAAAAGTTTAGCTTAACATATCAAAGATAGTAACAGTTGTTTAGTGATATATATTAACTTTTTAACAAAACTTTCATTCATATTAAAGGTACAAACATATAATAGACTAGCCATTTTTAAATCCAATTTCTTTTCAATTTTCAAGCTTGACTAAAATAAAGTAGTTTCTCCTTTTTCTTACCAATAAGAAAAGTAATTGTTTAATCATTTATTAATTTATCATTTATTTAAGGTATTGAAAAACTTTGATGCAGAGGTTAAAATTACTAGGTATATTTTATTTATGTATTTTTAATGTATTTAGATGTTTAGATTCCTGCCCCTCATAATAGGACGGGTAGGTTCAATCTGGAAAATATATTCCAAATAGTTGAGTCTGGAGAGTAGTTAAAAAATTGAACCCCTTTATGATATTTTTACATTTGGCACATTTCTCTCTATATATATCGAAAACTTTGAATTGGAAGATTTTTGCACACAATTATAAAATTCGCTTATTCAAAGATAACTCCGGGTAAAAAAATAATTTTTAATAATCATTTATTATTTTATTTAATAATTATAAAAACATTTTGAATTATAAGGCATGCAAATTTTTACATTTTAAAGTAATATAATTTTATGTGTCAAAATGCAAATTGAATGAAATCGGTCTATTTATTCTGAAGAAATCAAATTTTAACTTTTTCTGGAGAAATCAAATTGTATGACTTTTTAAATTGGATAACTCAAGCAATTCGACTGATTTAAGTACATTAAGTACACCATTACGCTTTATATGGTGAGAGCTGAATTCAGACCACTCAATATTGCATGAGCTGTGTACAGTTCATGCAATATTGAGTTTTTTAAAATAATTAATAACGAGTTACATTGAGAAGTTTTTTAAAAAAAGGGAATTGAAATGAAACTTTCGTAAATGAGGTAGGAAAAAAAGTTTAATTATAGCGCACACTATATCTTAGTTTTCTATAAATTTTTGTTGCTAGAAACATTTTTCTAAAAATTTTTTTTTACAAATAAAGTAGTAAAAATTTCTAACCACCCAACACCACTATTATTTTTTTAATAATTGTTGAATTGTTATTTTTATTAATACTATGTACAAATTCATTATATGGAATAAAATTTATTCTAATGCTGAATTTCTATATCACTGTCCATACAATAGCAAGTAAGGACAAAACGCTCATAAAAAATTCAATTACTCATTAAAGTGTTTTGTTATGCAGCAAAACATTCTACATGAATTCTGACTATTTTTACATCGTTGAAATAATCTCCATAGTAAAAACCTTTCTTTGAAATAATTTTTGGAAAAGTGAACTAATCTGTTCTGATACAATTATTGTAGCAACTTTGTTTTTTATTCTTCTATATTTTATTACACTATTTTTTAAAAATAATTTTTAGCATTCAATTAATATAATGTTTCTTGTACATTAGGTTGAATTGATTTGTTATCACATATTGGACAAAATCAAAGTTTTGAATCAAAACAATGAAAATGAAAGGCCAATTTCTAATGATACTTTTACTTTATTAAAATGCAAATTTTTAGATTCTTCCTCATATTACCATTGAAATATAAGGCTAAATATTCACCACGTTGTATTCAATAATTCCTTAAAAGTAACCAACATTAAATTTATGCTTAAATTAGATTGGTTTAATTGAAAGAATCAATATAATAAGTATAACCACTTTACATATCTATAGCAATACATGCAGAGAAACTCACTCAAAAATAGCTTATAATGCACAATTTTAATTTCCTCATATGATTCATATTTTTACAAAATCGTAAAAATTGTTTACAGGTTTTTTGCACTTCATATTATATGTAACTAAATTTTACTTGTATTTGACACTGCATTTGATGTATTTTGAAGGGTTTAAGCTGTCTCTCAAAAAGAGTGAGAATGTTCATAAACATATCATATAACATATCAGGTTTGAATAAATAAATTACCAAAATATAATTTTACTTGTTTCTATGGATTATGGTCAGAAAATTTAGATACTCTCTATATAAATGTATGAATACAACTAGTCACCTGCATATTCTATAA
The DNA here is from genome assembly GCF_043381705.1 of Parasteatoda tepidariorum. Classification (NCBI taxonomy): domain Eukaryota; kingdom Metazoa; phylum Arthropoda; class Arachnida; order Araneae; family Theridiidae; genus Parasteatoda; species Parasteatoda tepidariorum. The sequence continues at coordinate 56,909,551 of NC_092204.1, forward strand.
CATATTTATATTTGTAGTGTAAATAATGCATTTGTACTTGTAACAATGTGATTAATTATATATAATAATTTTCACTATTATTATACTTATTATTGAAGCTGAAAACAACCAGTAAAAAAGACATAAGCACTTTTCTTTTTGCTTTGCAGCTGCTAACTATGACCCATCAAAGGGGTAATGAGTTACATTGTTCGTGAGTATAAATGTCTATGAGAAAATACTGTTTTCTTAACATAGAATATAAATATTTTTGATAAAATATTGAGCAATATTTTCTAATTAATTTATGCTAAAAAATATTTTTGAAAATTGATAACTTTTTTATTTAATTTTAAAATATACATTATTCAAAAAGAGATTTTTTTGCAGACATTGATTTATTGATGTAAATTAAACCAAAATCGAGCATCCGAAATGTCTACCATTCTCTTAGAAAAAATACCTTAAACCCAAATGGAGCACTTTTCCTTGATTTTTTGGTATTTGAATCCAATTCTCAGTTACAGCTTTTCTCTGTTTTGTGATCACCCAGCATTGCTGTAAAAATGCTTATTTTATATTTCGTCCAAAAAAAAAAACAAAAAAAAGAAGGAAAAAAAACGTTGAAGTTTTAAATTTCATTATAAATTGCTATTATTATATGTTTAGTGAAATAATGTAATGATTGTATGTATAATAGATAGAATGAATTTATAAGGTATGAATGAATTTATAAATTCACATACATATACATTTATAATAAATATATTTGTAAATGTATTTGAACATTCCAAATAAATATGCTTATGCAGAATAAGTGTCGAACTCTTAAAATTTATTTCATACACTTTGAAAATTACCAATGACTGAATCCTTAACAATTAATAATTACACATAATTTCTTATAGATTTCTTTCCAATTTGTTAAAAAGCCTAGCAAAGTACTGTAACAGAATGGATAAAGAGTGAGCAAAAAAAAGTGGGGGCCGTAAACTTTTATAATTCTTGATCACTATATTATGATTGGATTTTTACATATTAAGACTTTCATCGAATCGATTTTAATGATTTGATGGATTAATCTAAAATATACAAAATACTTGTGCAGATTACATTTTAAAGCAAATTGAATTAAAAGTAGGAGTCCAGTAAATGTTTAAAAGGGTAGTTGCAATCTAGAAAATCCCCATTCATTCGCGAACTCAACGTTTGCAAGAGAAATTATCCATGGATGAGCTATCTTTTCTTCTCTTTTTGGTGAAATTCTGCTTTTTATTTGTACATTTATTTTCGTTTATTTCTATATTTTGGTTTATTTATTCTTGAATTATTTTTTTAAATAAAAATTCTGCTTTCTTAAGTCAAGGATAAGTTTTTTCACTTGGCAAGATTCCGCTTTTTTTAAAAAATGAAAAAAAAACGTATTTTTTTCTTGGAAAAGTAGATTTCTTTAAAAAGAGTTCCCGTTTTTTTTATTTTTCTATCCCAGGAAAAGAAGTTTCTCCTTTTTAGGGCAGAATTACAAATCATTTTCGCTTAATGCCACATAGAGTTACGGCTGACCATTACCAAGCTTACTTGAATACCAACTCGGTAGCTTTATTATCTGCCTCCATTCCTTCAACTGCTTACTTCCCTGCGGATGACCCATATGGACCAAAGGTATAAGCCCCCACGAAGTTTATGTTCTGGAAAGCACTCCTATGCAGGGCCCGACTTAGCCTAATTGGGGCCCCCTCTACTGCACTGCTTCAGTAATGAAGAACCTAACTTTATGGAGGTATTTAAATTTTCACCTGATTATACATCTATAACAAGAAAATTGACTGAAACCTAAAATAGCTATAAAGTCCCCCCCCCCTTTCCAATGATCAAAAGAAATATCGTTCTGTCCGTATTTTGATTTTCTGACAATTCTATCTCCATCATGCCGAAGGCAGTTTTCTGATTGTTAACTTTGTCATCTAGCTGCGAAAAATTCATATCCTTGCTGACATTAGGGTGGAATTCAGCTGAATTTTTGGAACTCAGATGGCTCAATGAAGCCAATCCGACGCCTCTATTTTTGTAAACATAACGCATTTTGCTATATGTAAAAATGCAGGCTTTTAATTGGCCAAATTTGCCCAGCATAATTGCGAAAATTTAGCTGAGATCCGCACTAGAAAGCCATGGATTTACGAAATATAAATGGTGTTTTCTACACTAGAGAACGCTGCAAGCTCCATACCGCCTATACATCCGGGTTACTGTCTCCGGTGTATTTTAAAGCCATTTGGCTCACAACGAGAACATGGTGTCTTGAGATTCTTGCAAACGTGGTATGATTACTTATTACTTGTGTTTACAGTGCTAATGGTGCTAACGCTAACATGGTGTACAGCTTGCTAACAAGAACACGCAGAAATAACAAATTGAAAGGGACCAAATCAGGACTGCCAAAAAAGAGAGTTATTCAAAATCTAGCAACCATGCCACCTTTTCTTAACAATATACCTATAAATAACTGAAACAAATTTTCACTTCAAACTCAGCAGAATTACATAATAACATTTATATCTTATGAAATGCGGCAGATTTGAGCTCAGAAATTATCAATTTATTTCTTTTATTGAAAACAAAATTATCCGTTTGAAAATATCGCCTCGCAGAATAAGCTGTAGAAAGCAGTTGCAAACTTTTTAACCGGAACTAAAGCAGGTATAGGACTCGGGATTGTTATTGTTTACATTTATATTGAAAACACCATCCCAAGATTTTTTGGGTTCCTACGATAGATTAATGAGGAAGTTAACATAACTGTCGGATTCGACACTATGCTGATATTTTGTTTAAAAAAAGTTCATTAAAGAAGGAAACATAAAATAAACTTTCTATTCGATTTGGGGCCCCTCTGATGTGAGGCCCGGGGCAACTGCCCCTGTCTTAGTCAGGCTCTGCTCCCATGGTCCACATTTAAGTCGTTTCGTTCCTCCTCATAAGTTTTTCTTTATAAATAAAAGTTGCTAAATTCTCCTTTTTAATAATAGGCTGAGGAGCTTAGCAATGAGATCTTCACAATGTATATTATATTATATTGATACGTGTTAGTAACATAAATTGTGCGCAAAATGAGAAGAAAAAAACCCCACAGGAATTTAATTTTTCTGAATAAATATTAAACATACCTTTTTATAATGGATTCTGATCCCCAAAGTATAGAAATTAATTGTAAACTAGGATGTATGGTTCCAAAAGTTTAGACTCCTTAATATTAACTTTATTTGTTGTGTATTTCGCCATATCTCGAGAGGCATTTTGACCTGCTTCCTATTCAATTGACGTGGGTTACAAGTGGCGTGAAGCAGAACTCTATACTTATGGTAACACTTCGCATGCTTTCACCAGTACCGTGTGGAGAGTCATAGGAGAAGGAAGTACGTTATGTTATAGTAATTTCTGTCCGTTTTCAATTAGATTAAAAGGGTAGTTGTTTCAAACAAATGCCTTTCAAGTTAGGAAACTATATGGAACTGAAAACTAAGTATAGTTCTGAAAGAAAATGTCATGGAAATTTTAAAAAATATTTTGGCAAGTAAACATGCAACATTTAAGAAAGGGAAAATATCGTAGTATATCCCTATACAATTGAGAAGAGGAAAAGAAAAGGGGGATGTTAGGACATGGAACCGACCTTTTCCCCAGATGGCGTATTCGAGTGTTGCGATCATGAACACCACCTATAGCTGTATGATCGAGTTATTCGAAATAAAGTTAGGTCAAGCGTAAATAATTTTTCAAACAAATGCCTTACATACACCTCGTAATTTTGATCTTGGCCAAGATTTAAAGATGTAAATGGCGACTTCAAAGTTAGAAACAACTGGGATTGCTGTAAAGTTTAAAGGGTGCTTGATTGGCGCCTTGATCGGTGATTGTTTTGGTGCTCCATTTGAATTTTGTACTAACCTTCCCGTTTCAGAAAAAAGGCTAAAAAATTTTTTTACTGAAATTCTTAATGGAGGTATATGAAACTTCACTTTCACTTCATTGTGGCTTGTCACTTTCATTATCACTTCACTTGCGCGTACAATTCAAATAAAACTCCCCAAGAATAAAATATTTCAATTAAGAGCAAGTTCGTAACACGTCAACTGCCAATTAAAGGTTATTTTGACAAAAACGGGGTGGGGGAGGTTTCGGAAGAAGTTTGCATTTTTGACTTTGTTTGAATTGAAGTCTATTAAAAATTTGTCAAATATTATAACCACGTGTTTCCGAAATCCTGCTTTGAGTAAATTTTTAGTACCAGTAATTTTTAATTTTTATTGCCTAGTAAAATTTTTCTTAGTTCTTAAATGCTATAACAAATGAACTCTGCTTTATTGTTTCTTATCAGTAATCGCAAAATTGCTTAAAATTTTTATCTCGAAACCAATTTTTTTTGAAGTAGTTATTAGATTGTACATTTTTACACATTTTATCATCATCACTGTTCATGGTAAAAAGATATTCGAAATTTCCATAGTTAAAAGTTAAATCTGATGGTGATTAAACCAAAAGAAAAAAAAAAGAAAACAGTATAAATTTGATTTCTTAGAAAAGAAGAATTAATCAGTCATGTTGCTGTTATTTACATAAATTTTATTTTATTGTTTTTAGCAGGGTCTGGTTTCTGATCTTAACAACTGGTTTTTGACATAACACATCATAAACTGTTGAACTTCCATAAACTATTAAATATCTAGAAAAGTTTCTATTCTGTCATTGAGCTCTTTTTATTAGTTTAATCACTGTTTAAATCATGCAATATATTTATATTACATTTACTAGTTATGATTCAAATGGAATTTCTTTCAAAAGAGATGTGGCTGCAGCTTGTGCACCCCTAAGATAAACTAAACAATATTTTTATCACAAGAAATTGCAACCTTTTGAAAGCATTGACATTTTTCATACCCACTAATGACAAGAGTCTGATAAAAAGTACAAACCTTTAAAAACTGAGAGGAAATTATGAAGATAGTATGTTATGTATTTCAAATTTTCAATGTCTGATACACAATGTTCTGATAATATCTTGGCAAAATTATTTTATATTCATCCTGTACCTGAGCAGTATTTATAAATCATGATTATAATATATTGCTGATAAGAAAACTGATCATAATTTACAAAAAAACGTAAATGTTTGTTTAAATCTATTATTAATTATTTTCAATTAATCATAAATCATCAAAAAATTAAATTGTTATCAATATTTTGTATAATTATTATAATATATTTCCTAAACCATGTTCATTTTAGTATATTATAATAGTTTTACTTTAATTATGTAAGCTTATTAACATTTATAATAGATTATGCTTTTCTACATCAAAATTGCACATTTTACTCTAATTGTCCAAACAATACAAAATTATTAAGGAACATAATAGATTAGTCACTTGAAGTCTTATAAGCACTTTTATTTATAATTATTTCATATTTATAAGGGCTAATACACCTTTTTTATTGTTAGATACTAAAGTTGATGATATTTATTTTTGATGTTTATCTGCCTTCTTGTCCAATATCCAATAAACCAATCTATGGGATGTACAATGTCTTGGATGTTTTACTAAGAATCACTGTATGACTTATAATCATGTCTTAATTTCAAAATTTAAATTTGAAGATCTTCTTACCAATCTTATTTTTTGACTAACAATTTTTTAAATTCAATATTAGTTTTGTTCTTGAAATTTTTTTAAAGTAAATATTTTTTATATTTTCAGAAACAGAACAAATTTATCCATACACAGATGATACTGCAATGACTTTATCAGTTACTAAATCACTCATTGAAAATAAGAAAATTTGTCCTATTGACTTGGCTAAAAGGTATTTTTTGTTTAATTTATTAAAAATGATCCTGTATTAGACCTGGTTGATATCTGAATTTTTAATATCTGCAAAAAAATATCAATGTATCGCGATATTTTCAACGTAATTTATATACATATTTCTTATATTGGGAAATGTTTTCTTGCTCAAGTGAGGAAAAAAAATATGTGTTTTTTCTAAAACACTTTTAATAATCATAATTTTAAAAATAACCAAGTAATTATGAAAGTTTAATAACTAATAATCTAAAAGATAGAAAAGACTTGGCTTTTGTGTTCATGTATAAATAAAAATACACATTTTTATGCATCAAATAAAAAAAATTTGGGGGGCGAGGGGTTATTCTTGATCTATCCAGAAAAACAGGTTAATCTATATCCAGAAAAACAGGAGAAAGAAAACAAACAATTTCAATTTAAAATTTTAACTATGCAAATTTTGGCAAAATATGTATTAATGATTTAATGTTACTTTCCTAATGTTTCTTTTTATTTATAGTTTGAGAGAGAATCAGAATTTTAGATAAACTAAATAAAACAACCAATTATTTTTTTAAAACAAATTTAAAATTCTTGTTAAAAACAATAATTATTAATTAAACAAATTTATTAAAGAGGGTAAATAAGTAATTTAAGATAGAGATTTAATACTGTCTATCTTGAATTTCACTACTTATAAATATATATTTCTGGCATCATCAGCTCAGAAAATTTTGAATCAATTCCAATGACCCTTTTTTTATCATGTAGAATGAATTTTTCAGAAAAAATCAACATTTAACATTAATAATTTTATTATCACCCTAACAAAAGAAATAGCATCAAGCAAAGCAAACCTCAGTAGTTTATCTCCTTTTATCTTTTAAGTATGAAGCAAAAAACACAGAGTAAAGAAAAAGGTTTTCTTCTCTCTTCTTCACGGAAGTGCCATTGTTCACATGTTACTCATTGGGTTACGACAGTGTTTCCCAAACTTATGACTTTTGTGTACCCTTTCTAAATTTTTTTTCACGCTGCGTACCACTGTTATAAAAATGAATGAATTTTTTACTAGAAAAAATTTTTCACAAAAGTTAAAAGTCACAACAGGCTGTTGACACCACTAATTATTAACTCTACAAAAAAGTAGCTAATAGAAAAATACGTAATCGTAAATTTTCACGACTTGCTTTGTTTTTAAATAAAATTTTTTGAAATGTTCGTTTGTTGATAGATATTTCGCATAACAGCGCATACCCCTACTAAACTGTTTCTGTACCCCTGGGGATATGCATACTACACTTTGGGAAATACTGGGTTACAATATTGTCAGTATATATCAAGTGTTGCTTTTTATTCAATATTCGACTGTCTGTATTTATCAAGTCTCAATATTTGTTGCGAGATCGATATTTATCGTATTCACTATATATCGTAATAATTAGAAAATATTGATATTTCAAATATCCCAGCTTTATCCTGCTCCTTAAATTTATGTTCGAAACTCATTGGAAAATTCTTTAAACTTGCCTAAAAAAATTTTGGCCATTGAATTTCTCATCAAAATTATTTGAGTAATAAAATCATTTGAATTTCATGTTCTATTTTTGCTGAAAATAATATGAATAGATTCTAAAGGAAATTTCATGTGTCCTATTTTCTTACATTCTTACTTGTTTTATGATATAAGCATCTACATAAAAATCTCAAAAAATTAATTACCAATTTTGGTGTGATTTTTTACTAAAGCCTTGTTTTATTAAGAACTTTTTTTTCCTTAGATATCATTTTAAAAAAATGACATATAATATTTTTCATTATTCTTTTATGGAACTTTAAATCCAAACACATGTTATTTTGGGTTTAGGCTTTTTTGGCAAACCATTTGATCAAGAGCAATAACTATCCCTTTACTTTAGTTTAATCAAAAGTTATTATGCTTGATAAATTTCAAATTTATTAAATAATTTTTCAATTGGTTTCAATAACTGAAGCAATATTGCAGTATTTTACAGGCCAGAGAAAAACATAGAATTTGATATTACAGGAAAAATTTAAAGAATATTTAATAATTTTCGATAACAGCTGGAAGGATGACCTTTTAGAATTGTTGATAAACAGACAATAAAATTCAAAGTAAATAATTTCCTCTTATTTCAAATATTTCTTTTGCTTTAAATATTAGGTTATATTGTCATTATTTTTTTAAAGTCTGCATCAGGGGTCCTCAACCTTTTTGCACCTGAGAGCAAATATCAGAATATCGGTCGAATGGCGGACACCATTTGTTTTTTCAAGATAAATTTATAATTGATAGACATAGGTAATAACACACACTATATATAATGCTGAAAAATTTAATTTTAAAAATTAATTTAACATAAGAATATAATTAGTATTAATATTCTTGTGTAAAATAAATGATTACTAAATTGCTTTCAAAATATACGAAGTATAAAAACTATTTATAAAATATATAAAATACAGCCAATGTGATCTTTGCATATTTTGAAAATAACTGAAATAAGAAGATTGAAATTTTTTTTATCATTTTATCATTAATAATTTGAAATGCATATCCTTTTCATTGTTTATTCAATACTTTGTTATTTGAAAAATTATGTAATTTTTTCCAAAAAGTAAAATTTTTTTTTATTGGAATTTTACTTTAAATAATATTGTAATGGCAACCAAAATCTTAAGTAAATAAATGATTTTAGATTGAATCTAAACATAATTAAGAAATTCAAAAATGTGAAGAAAAAAAACTTTAAAAAAAGTCCTAACTCTTGAAATCCGTTAAACTCTTACACCGAAACCTTGAGTTCCGCGAAACATCATTTGAGAACCACTGGTCTACATAACCAAACCATTATATTAAAAAGTGAAGTATAGAGACTGGAATAGAATAGTATGTTAGATAAGAGAGTGCAAATTTTTATTGAAGTTTATAGTGTTTGGAAAGAAAAAAAAAAGAATTGTATAGCTAAAGTGTACTAGATATTGCCTAATACACTGTCAATTTGTTTAAAAACCAGCCAATTTGTCTGGATTTAGCTACTTATCGTCATCTGATTTCCAAGTAAGAATAGTTTGCATATGGTATTATCGAAATTTCTTTAGTTATTAGATTCACCATCTCAGTTATTTGAATCAAAATAACTTGGTATTAGTTATTCATTGAAATGAACTTATAATGAAATAGAAGCACTGTGTCAGAAATGTCCAGCTGCAATGTTTTGCTTTTGTTGTTCAAGAAATAATCCATACATTTCTTGACTTATGAGTTCTTATATTCTTCATCGGGAGACTTATAAAAAATAACGAATTTTGGAACCATTCACTTATCTTAGGCACATTATTAGCAAATGCAATTAAAAACTTATTTAAATTTATGATTTCAAATTTTGTTTAATTTCTTTATCATTTTATTTAAAGGCAATTTGAATTATTAACAATTCAATAAGCACAAATTTGTTAAAGTGATAAATTGAAAATAAATTTGACAATGCTAATTTAATTTTGATACTATGTACCTACCTTGAAGTAATTGAAATTCTTTTTTTTTTAATCATTCGATTGAAATGATATTGAATTTAGATTTGTAAATGAGTATTTTACTGACCCTGAAACACCAGAGCGGTCATATGGTGCACACGTTCGGCATGTGTTTGTGGCTTTAAGGAAGTCGAACTTTGAAGATGTGTTTCTTCCTGCTAAAAACCAATTTGATGGAAAGGGATCTTATGGTAATGGAGCTGCTATGAGAATTGCTCCTGTTGCTTTATTCGTTCACGACAAAGATGACGACTGTATAAAAGTATTGCATTTATTTTTCACTCTTTAGTTTGATAAATTTTTATAGTATGTTTGTCATTTTCAATATATTTTTGAAATTTAACAATTTTATGTCAAAATATTAACCTAATTATCTTTGTCAGTTTGAAGCATTTTTTTAAAAAAATAGTGTATTCTGAAAGCAGTTAATACTATTTTATAATGTATTCTGAAAACATTTAATGATATTTTATAATGTATTCTGAAAGCATTTAATGATATTTTATCCAATCTACCAAAAATTAAATTTAAAAAGATATTAATTGTTATCATTAATTTTATAGTTATTTATTTTAATCAAAAATACTTATGGAAATTTTATTTAATATAAAATTTAAAAATTACATAAAATATTTTATTTTATGTAAAAAAAAATTCTAAATTTTTTTTTAGTTGAAATTTAACTTTTTATTTTTCTCATTAGAATGCAGTTGAACAATGCTCTTTTCTAACTCACACTCATCCTGATGGCTATAATGGAGCACTATTATTGTGTTTAGCTATACATTTAGCTCTAAAATTAGATTCTTCAGAAAAACTTGATTCTATGAAATTCATTTTAGAACTTTTGGAAAAGATGGAAAGGATAGAAAATAAGGTAAATATGATACACTTATATGGCAAGCAAGTTTACATAAGAATATATGAAGGCTGTTAAGCTATATATTTTTTAAAATTTTAATTTGTCATAGTTATGTTCAATTAAACACATGAAACAATTTAAAATTATGCGGAGTTTTATAAATTGCACTTCATTTTTTAAATTCATATGTTTTACTGATTACACACTGTAATTTTTTGTATCACACATCACCCCAGTAGCAGAACTTGTTTACTGTGTCAAACTGCATTTGAATTTACTCTGCATATTCTTTTTCTTCTCAATGCAAATAACAAATTTTCAATATTTATAACAGATGCTGTTCTTTTTCTGCAAATTAGTGTAAATACAGTAAGTTTCTCGTTGTTTCATAGGCTCTGAGACATTCTGCTAGTGTTGGCACTGACTGTGACCCCATTTCATTATCTACATCAGAATAATTTTATACCTTTTCAGTCTCTGCACTATTTTTTTTTTAAAATTAACTCCATACCTCAAGATTAAATATTTTCATCAACTGATGCATAAACATCAAACCTTGTATATGAAGTGTTTTCCCCAAACTGTAACAAATCCTCATTTTGTTCATCAATAGCATCCAAAGTTGCTGTTTTTCTTTGAAAAACGGAGTAACCTAACTTTTTTTTCTTCAAATATCAGTAAATTTTCTAACTGATAAAGGCGGGAATAAAAGCTTCAGAAACAATCTAAACGAGTATTATGTTAATATTATAAGAATAGCATTTATGTTGGGCAGGTAAAACATGCTGATATTTAAAGGAGAATGAAAGATGCATGAATAATGGATAGAGGTTCAAATGTATATCTATGTTTGAATGATTGATTTGTAATGATAGGTAAAATAATTTAAGATTTATGCATTATAATATACATGTTATCACCTGTAAGAAGAGTTTCTCAATTAGCTCTCTAGTTGACAAATATACAATAAATTTGAAGCTTAATATATAAATGAAAAAACTAAAGTTACTCATTTGGATGAGTCTTTTTAAGTTTTATGCTGAACCCATGTAGCATACATATCTAAACATACTTTATTTCAATAATGTTTTATTTTTGAATTATTATTTTTTACATTGCGACATTGAATTTGTAGGAAAAGGCATACAATCATTGATTATTTTACTTTTCACATGTTTATTAAACAAAACATTTCTTTCTTCAACTAGGGAAACAGTCCATACTGTGATAGCTTAAAGAAAATGAAAAATATTTTTGAAAAGAAAAAGGATTTATCGCCTCAAGAAGTGGGTGAAAATTTCGGTTAGAACTTTTCTGTTCTTTTAATATTTATTTGCTGATGTTGGGCTAATTTATATTTAATATAATAATGCATGTTGTGCTAATTTCATATTTGGATGATTTTAATTTACTTATTCTCCAGAAGTTCTTCAGATTTTAAAAAGTCAGTAGTATAATAATAATATTATGTTTGACTAAAAATTTTACTAAGGCATCAGTAGTGTGATTTACAAGTTTTCACCATTCTTTAGTATATTAACACTTTGTTGACTGACAATTTTTCACAGAAACTATATCATATAAATGGCTGTTATTTTATAATTGAATGTAGATGTAAAGTAAGCCATTCTAATTATGGATTTCATGCTCAAACATTGTTGACCAATGATAAATTAACTCTACATTGCAATTAAAACTAGGAGTACTCATCTGTCAACAATATTTGGGCATAAAAAGACAAGTTAACTAATCACCAGTTAACAAAGTGTTAATATTTGTGAGAATTCGATTTCTTATTGGTTTTTATTATATTTAGTTGTTTTTATTATTTTACTTCATTTTATCAAAGCTACATCTTACTTTCTTAGATTGTGTTAAATAAATATGGTTTAAAAATTTAAAGCTTGAATGTCTATAAGAAGAAAAAAGAAATCACACCTAAAAATTATTACTGATTTTTATATAGAAAGAGGAAAAATTTTTTAAAAGGCATTCAATAATAAATTTTTTTAAAAAATTTCTTTTCTAATTAGGTAATTCTGTAATAGCATTGAAATCTGTCCCAACTGCAATCTATTCATTTCTCAGAGCTCAGAAAAAACTCCCAAATTACAAGGTAAGCTTAATTTATAGTAAATTCAAATTTTCATGCAGAATTTATAATGCAATATTTTCAATACAAATTTGAATGTAGATTTATGTTAATTGATCATAAATATTGGTAGTTTTATAAGGCGCAAAACACACTAAAATTGAGCTCAATTCTTTTCCCACCCCCAAGTATAGATTTCCATATTTATGAACAAATTTGCCATATTATTAAAAAAAAATTCTTTAAATGAACAATTACAGTCAATTTTTTTAAATCTTAATGCATTCAGAATCCCTCAAAACTCCAGAAAACTTTTATTACTTTTCTAGAGTAATAATTATGAAGTTATTTTTCGTTTCATCACTTGTGTTCATCTGCTATTCGTTTACAATTGTTGTGCTGTGAAAATCATTACGTTCTTGTTTTCTTTTTAATTTTCGTAGTTAAATACAACTATTTAAGATGGTAATTAGTTATGTCAGAGAAAAGATATGTATAATAAATTGTGCACTAATGTAATGAAAATGTGAGCTTAATGTTAAAAAAATATTGTTAAATATCAATGGTACCCACTGAAACATTGTTAATAGTTGACGAAATTTCCTAGTTCTGAATATTTAAGACTTTTTGGTTCAGTAAAAAAGGTGTTAGAATAAGCTCCGCATGCCTCATATTACTTATTAAAATTATGTGTTATAAATACAAAATAAATTTATTTTTTCATTTTTTTCCAACTTTGTTAATCTTAATTTTTAAAGTATATTTCAAATTCATTTCAGAGATTTATTTTCATGTTGAATAAAATTTTTTGGATTCAAAATTCGTTTTTTCGTATTGGATTTTAAAAATGTAGAAAAACTCAAGTTATTTATTTATTTATTCTAGCTTGAATTTAATGCAGGGAATTGTCTTTAACACAGCAGTAGCCTTTTAAAAAATGCAGCAAAACATTCCATTCTTTCAAAATAAAAAAGTTTTTAAAAAAAATCATTTATTACAGTACAGTTTATTATCTTTTTTTTAATTAGGTTAATCTATGTTAAAAGAGAATTGAAATCAAGCATATACATTTATTTAATTCTACATAACAGAAACAGGAATTAAATTTTATAAATACGTATAAATTTTTTTTTATTCTTAACGCCATAGCTAAATTCCTATTTACTCAAATAATAAATATGTTGGTAAAAGATATCAACAGTTTTTTTCTCTTTAGCATTAGTAATACAAAAACATCTAGCTTAATGACTTTCGTTGAAATTATGTGGCTAAATTAAATTATATTAAGTAAAATTTTAGGTATAAATATAGACTTTGGTGATGATGATGGACAAATATATTTCAATGGCTTAGATTCGTGAAAGTGTTATTTCCTTTTCGGCAATACCGAATGCGTAACTTGTGATTTTTTGTTTGAAAATGTATAATGTATTAATTTTACTATTTTAAAATTCATCTTTGCATTGACAAATAGTTTGTAGAAATAAGTAAAAAATTTAAAAATAACCATACTTTGCAAATACTATATTGCAGAAAGAGCAATGAAAATTTATAAATTAAAAAAAAAAAAATTCCAACTATTGCAAAATTTCTATTTACCCAAAGAATAATATTGAGAATAGATATGAGCGCTAATGTGTACTTAAATATTTAATATACAGTATAAAGAAACTACATTAGTAAATAATCTTTAGTTAGTAATCTTTCAACTCTAGTATAAAAAAAAATTAGATTACATTACCTGAATTTTTAAACATACACACAGAAATATTAATGATACACGGATATTTTTCAATTTACTAGATTTATAAAAACACTGATTTGTTTCTATACAATACCAAAAATTATCCACCCTCTAAATGTATACTATTTTTATCCAATCTGCGATTGATTTTGATCAAGTAATTAGGCTCTAATAAAGCATTTTTTTAAACTTAAAAATAAGAGGATTAAAATAATATTTTCTACGAACTTTAGCACCACTGATTTTACCCGAAAAGAAATGTTCGCTGGAAGTGTTGCATAATCATTTCTTCAGCTATTTTAGGATAAATAAACAAAACAGTATTAAGTTTTAAGAAATCTTTCTTGAACTTTGCAGACACTCTCAAAACAAACTTCAGGATAGAATTGAAAATAAAAAAAATTAAGAGATGCTTTAAATGTCCATTGCAGAAAAGCATTTTATTTAGAAGCAGTAGCATTACGTTGGATTATGATTAAATAAATTTCTTGTAAAAAATGTATATTAACATAAAATATAGCTACAATTCTTTTCTAGAATACAAATCCCTTTATTCGAACCATCTACTTTGCAATATCAGTTGGTGGTGATACTGATACTATTGCTACTATGGCAGGTGCCATTGCTGGTGCTTATTATGGTGATGACATAATTCCAAAACAATGTAAGGAAAGATGTGATAAAATAAAGGAGGTTGAACAATTAGCAGATGAGCTACTGAAGGCTTCTTACGTGTGAATTTGTTTTTGATGAAATGAACTGAAAGAAAAGTATACTCACTCAAATTGAGAGGCTTGTAAATTTTTTGTATATAGTTATTGTTTTTAAGTAAATTATTAATTATAAGTGTGCTTTATTAGCTTGAAATTCCGGTGTAAAAATACAGCTAATAAAAAAAAATTTTAAGCATTGTTTTTTGTTTATTAAAACTATATATTAATTTTTCATTAAATAAATTTTTAAATATATTTAAAAATATGTGTGCATTACTTATTTTAAACTCCGATTTGAGATGTGGTTATTAAATGTGATTTCTTTTTCTCCCTTTACTGTATTAATCAATAATTGATCTTCTTAATCAAGATTTTTATTTTGTACAGATTTTATTCAAAATTTGTTTTTAAATAAATACTATTCAAAACTAAGAATTTGAAACCATATTTAATAGGTGTGATGCCAATGCCTCAACCAAACTGTAAACATAACTCAAAAGCCGAAACGGCAGAGCTTATGAAAGAGGTATCACTTGATGACATAGTTTTAAATGTATGACTGTTGTTTACATAATCATACATTTAATAATTTGTTTAATGTTTTTAAATCTGTAACACTAGTCTAACTATAACAACTTAGCCAGCACAAATAGTCCTGTTGTTCAATTTTAATCAAGGAAAATCTAGTTTAGTTTTTCTCACTTTAAATTAGACTGATTAATAATTTTTTTTTTGTTATAGTGCTACAAATCCTGTTTGTTTTTAATCTTTTGTCAATATTAATATTTCAAAAATGTGTAGGGAAATTGTTAAATATTTTTAAATCTGTAACCTTTCTATTTTATTTTATAGCAGATAAGCTATAACGTCTTAGTCAACTTCAATATTCCTCTTGTCTAGTTCCAATCTAATGAAAGTGTCAGTTTAAAAAATTTTAAGATGTATTTTAAAAAAATTGGGGGGGGGGGTTAAAATTTTATTCTACTTTATAATCTATAGCAGANTTACATGTGGCTCTCGATAAATGTACCCAAGTTCTCTTTTCATTTTTGTGCTATTATATTTTAAAAAATTATTATTATCGTTCCGTATGTGTTTCAAAATATCATTTAAATTAATGAGAACAAATATGAAAGACTAAGTGCAACATTGTTCAATTCAAGGTGAGTTTTTGATTCCAATATAATTATGACGCAAAAAGCATCTGGAGAATTAGATTTAATAGAGATGCAAGAAGATCAAGCTCTACAATTAAAATATAAGTCGATGCCGATTACTGAATTTCAGAAATTTGTACCAGAATCGAAGTATCCTGAATAAAAAAAGGCTGCTTGTCGAATTATTTCAATATTCGGAACAACGTACTTGTGTGAATCATTTTATTCCACTTTAAAATTCGGTAAAACCAAACACCGATCAGTATTAACTAACCAGCATCTGAAAGAATTACTGAGAAGTGCTGTCACCAATTATTCACCAAATTTGAATGAATTGTCAAGAGAAGTAAAATAAATGTGTTTAATTTTTAATATTAAAATTCAATCCACATATTTTGTACTTTTACTTATTTGTTCTCAATAAATATAATTTATATAAATAAAAAAATTTTAATACCTCTTTTGTATACCTTTTAAATACGTATTTAATTGCGGCTCCCGAAAAATTTCAAATTTTGAAAAATGGCTCGACTATGAAGGAGCTTGGCCACCCCTGATCTATAGGTTCAATTATTTAGCCATAAAAGTTTAGATAAAATTAGAATATATAAGTAAAAGAATCAAAGTTATTTATTAAACTTATGTTATAATGGTTATAAGTAAATTCAGAAAATAATAAATGAATGTGTTTAAATAATTATAATTCAATATGTAAATTAATAATAATAAAAGATGGTGTCTCATAATTGTAGTGAGAGGTCTTCAATTAAGGCTATTGCTACTGTGTGTGGTTAAAAAATTTGGTTGTTGTGTAAAACTTTGTGAATTAGAATTAAAAATATTGAACATTTCAACACTGTAATACTTCAGGGTAAATATAATTTTAGTCAAGCTAAATATAATTTTAGTCAAGCTAAATATAAATTAAGATTTTGTTGGTCACTTTTCTTTTTTTATTAACTCCTAAACAGTCTATCTTAATTCAAGGTATAAACTGCTGGTTCAGGATACCACATGTTATTCAATGGAGATACTCTGACGTGATGAGACTAGATATTTATTAGATACTCTATTGATATTATATACTCTAATGTGATATTTCTTACTGATGTTGTGTAGATAGTGTTAAGTTTAGTCTACTGATGTCGTGTAGAAAAAGTATTTTTAAAATATTTCATGGTTGAAAAAATATACATTTTTATGTATTTTAATATAAATTTATAACAGACACAAAATGTAAATACTGCTCATTAAAATTATTTTGACTAAAATATTGCCCTATTTCATTAATAGAAAATTTTTTTTTCAAATATTGTTTCAAAATATTTTATGTTTAGAGATAACACATTTTTATAAAATTCACACAAAGTAATGTTTTATTCAGGAAGTTTCAGAACAAATTTAACCTAAAAATCAAAGGTCATCTGCAGTACAGTTGTATAAATCCCTCCCTTTTAATAAATTTTAGCTACATGAATAAATATTTATATTTAATATGCTTGCCATTTTTTAATCCTATTTTCTTTTAAATTTTCAAGTTCTACGAGGAAAAAGTAGTTCCTCACTATACTAATAACAAAAATAATTTTTTGATTATTTATTAATTTGTATTCATTCAATAAATATTTTAATGTTATTTTGCATTATGTCTTTAAAATTACTATGTGCAACTTTATTTACTGAATTATATATATATATATTTATTTTCATTTTTTACGGTTCATTAGTGTATATCATTTCTGTCAACTGGAGAGTGAGAATTATCTGCTTGTTGATGAATATGTCTTTCAAACTTATATTTTTTTGTTTATTTCTAAAAAAAAGTTGTCAAAATAAGGCAACCATTTTTAAGCAGAATATTTTATAATTATCTGGATAATTTCTCAATATTTTATATACAAAATATATATATATGGAGAATTTTTGTTATCTTTTCATAATTTTGTTACAAGGTCTAGTGCAGTTAATTTACTATACAAGTTATAAATTAATTAGTAAATCTGAAATATAAGGAAACTTAATATCATATTAAATTGCTATGTACACGTTAGTTAATTTGCAAGCCGTCATGATACAATTAGCTCGTCACCAGTGGTGTGAGCTGAGTTAGTTGATTGCAACATCACAGTGTTTATAAAAAAGACAAGATAGATACAAAGCTATGATTAAAAGATTTGCATTATAAAGATACAAGAAAAACAAAATACAAGAAAATAGAGATAATTTTGAAATATGGATAGATTAATAAAGAACAACTTAAAAGAAAACTATAATTAAATGAGAAGTAGAGCACAGAGTGCTACTTTAAAGGAACTCAAATTTTTTTTTTAAAAGAGATACAATAAAAAAACTTAGTATATTAACTTTAAGTTCAGTATACATACTAAAAACTAACAATAACCCATATACAACAAGAAATATTCCAACATTTTGATACTGCTGAAGCTGTTTGAAATCCATAGTTATATATAAAATAATCAAGCACATTTGGGCCAGTTTAAAATGCATAAGATATAAAAAAAAATGTATTACTATAGAAAAATAATCAAAAGTGTAAATTTTGCAATGAACACAAGACTGTCATGGAAAAGAATTATCAAAAAAAAAAAAAAANAAAAAAAAAAAAAAAAAAAAAAAAAAAAAAAAAAAAAAAAAAAAAACTATTCTTATAAAGAAAAGCCCCGTAATAGTTTAACACAAAAAAGTAGAAAATACAGTTTTTAAAATTTACCATTAATAAAATTCTTAAAAGATTATTTAAGTAAAAATATTTTTAACATTTTGCTGCTGCTCAATTTATTTTATATAATTTTATTACATAACTCTAAATGTAAATATTTAATATGTCTTCACAGAAAGATTGATAAGGCAAGTGAAGAAATATAAATACCATACATTTCACTAACTATGTACAAGTCCACTTTTCAAACCCCCAAAATTTTACGAAACTCAGAAGCTTGACTTATTCACTAGTAAAGTCAGGCATTCATTGATCTGAAGATCAATGTATTATAAACAATGAGATAGATATTATTAACTCTGTATTAATTTACCCATTTCAAAAACCTGGGTTTTTGAAAAGGGTAAATAATCTAAATAGACATTATTAACATTATAAAAATAGCATTTGTGACAGGACGATACAAAAGGGAAAGTAAAAGATTCAGATACAGTAGATTGAGCAAGATACAGCCATATTTTGCCACTGAATAAAAGAAGAAAGAAAAAATTTAATTTATTGCGTAGGAAATCTCAGTCTACCTCTGAACTCAGTTCAGTGATGATAAATTAATAAGTTGTCATACAAAACACATTAATTAGCAGTCAGTAAACATTAATCATCGCAAATACCTAGAATCAAAATTTTATTAAAAATAATTTGATATATATTTTTGAATCTGTTATAAAATTTCTTCTCATAATATTAATCTGGTTATACATACAGGCACATAAAAAAGATCTTTTTTATAAAAAAATTATGCATATTTACAGTAACAACAGTTACAACACTAAAATATACCTATTTGACATTAGGTTAAAAAACATCACAAGATAAAAAAAATAAATAACAATATGTAAATGCAAATTGCACATCGTTACCAAGTTGCTTTCAATGCAGAGGATCAAATGGATCTTTATATTCAGCCAAATGTTTCCATGGTTGTACGTAAGTTTCTTCATCATCAGAAAATTCTTTGTCTTCCTCGTCATCTTCACAAGGTAATACTTCAACATTTTCTGCAATATTTTTAAAATTTCTATTTTAAAAATTTATTTAGAGTATTTAAAATTGCTACATTCCTTAATATTATAAATGGCATTAATTTTATTATCTAATTATATTTCAAGTTAATTCTTAGTATATGTAATTATATATACATATTTTTAAGTTAGATGAGTTTTTAGTTAAAGAAATGTTAAACACATTACGTTTTCATCACTATGTCACAATTTTAACATTTTTAAGGAAATTCAGAAAAATAAGGCTTTTAGTTCTTATTTTATTTCTGATTGTTTATGCAAAAATTTAAACGAAAAAAAAATGCTTACAATACAAAACATTTTCGGTTTATATTTGAAGTTTTTACAAGTGACCTAGCAACTTATCAATTTAAACACTACTACTAACTAAAATTTAATCAATGAAAGCTATAATATAAATCAATATCGCTAATAATATTTTATATTTATATATATAATTTAAAAGCTTACTTAAAAAACTTAACCAATTCATTTAAATCTACACAAAACAAGTAAATTATCTCTTAAGAAATACGTTTGGATTTTAGTTTTGAACCTATCATGAAAAGTACATAAAAATATTCTAGAAACCAGATAAAAATGATACTGTAATTAATGAATTCCGCGTTCGGCTGACCACCTGACCGGAACATCTGCTCCTGCACCCCAGAGCCCAAGGTTAAGAAAACTGAGATGGGCACAGTAGGCCTTGGCCCTCTGCGGGCTGTCGCGCCGCTGAGTTTAGTTTAGTCAGTAATTAATGAATGGTTCAAAATAATATAATGTGTAGCTGGGTGTCCGACATTTAAACAAAAGAAAGCTTATGCTGCCATTATTTCAATTTCTAAAGCCCATTAACCATAAAAACTATTCCACACACTTTATTTTATCTTCATTTAATTAACTTCAATAAAATTCATTAAAAATATTATTATTAGTTTCATTAAAAAAATATTAAGATGAATAAACTGTAAAAAGATGTGTTCTACCAAAGTAATTATACATTATGAATGGTTGAAACTTGCTTATTCATTCTTATTAACCATTTTCAGTAGTGAAAAATCAAGATAATTATATATAATGTAATGTTTCTTTTTAGCAGGAGTGGTTGGCACAATGTTTAAACAACACTAAATTAAAATGCAATTGAAAACAAAACTGTTATAATTAATCCTATTCCCTTACCAGAATCAAAATATTCAACTTCACCATTTTTGTATTTGTTATTCACAGAAAATAGTCTAACTGATTGACTAACAAATAACTGACCAATTCAGTACTTTGTCAGATGACTTACAAAGAACTTATTTATAAGCCAAGTATACATCTGTAAAATTCTTATTAGAATGAAACCAAGCTTAAATTAAAGAGCATGGTCAAAAACATTAGGTATAGGGAAACAATTTTCTGCAACTGTGGCACATCAAAGTTTTAGATCATTATTAAAAATGAAAACAGTTAAGAAAGATTTGTACACGAGGTCAAATTGTAAAGAGAACCAATTCACAGCTATGATAGAATGACATTTCTATCACAGCAGATGACACTTTTAATTTTCATTTCTTAATACTGAAAAATGAGTTTTTTTTGTGTGCTTTTAATTGAAAAATCTGCTCATTAAATTTTGTAACTATTTAAAATGTTACTTTTTTAGTTAGCTAAATATGATTTTTTTAAAGTTATAATTATTAATAAATTAAATTGCTTTTAAATTTCATTATTATAAATTGTATTAATTTTTTTAACTAATTGTTTTTTCTTACTTAAATAAAAAATTATTATTTAAAAAATTCGAATTTCCCTTTTAATTATTTATTCATTAATAATAAAAATAAGGCTTTTTTTCCCATTTAAGAAACTTAAAGTATTTTAAATTACAAATGTTATACAATAATTTATAAATGTTTTTATGTTAATTTTTAATTATAAGAAAAAAGAAGTCTTCTTCAGGAAAAAAATATAAATTATTTATTTAAAAAAAAAAAAAAACACATTTCTCAATCATTAAAAAAGTTCATAATTAATGAATTTTTGAAAGAAAAAAAAATCATTTATTCTTATTGAGAAAGTAAAAATTTTTTATTTGAAAAATTTAAGCTTTCACACAAAAATACATATTTTTCTTATATATATTAAAATAAATAAATAATAAAATAACACACTTTCCAGTATTAAAAAAATGAAATTGAATAGAGTTACCAGCTATGTTTTCGACTATACTCTTTAATTCACTCTTTATTTCATTTCAATAGAAATTTTACATGTGTACTCCCCTTGTACTTGGTACAAAGAGTGTGTTCTATTTTGTAAGCCCTGTGTACAAAACATCTTCCTTATATTAAGTTAGTGATGCAGAAATTCAAATTCTTATAACAACTACAAAGGACTTTTCAGGGACTTATCCCCCCTTCTGGTCCTCGATTTTCTTGGGGTCAATGGTCTGATGGACTTTATCTGATCATTGGAGGATAAGCTACAACAACAACAAGTAACTATACTTATGACATTAGTAGAATTTCTCAATAAAGTATGACATGAATAATAAAGTATGAGATAAATGAATATTGAGAGATCAAACCTTTTTTTTTTTTTTTTTTTTTTTTACAGGTTTTAAGTCACTGGAATGACTGACTTGAAACTCAAGGTATCAGCCAAAACTTATTTCTAAATTTTTTTTATTAATTATAAATTTAGCTACTTTTATTATCATTTTTTTTTTACATATTTACAAACACATATGTATTAAAAACCTTTAACCATTTTTAAAAAACACCCAATTTTTATGTTTTTGTTAAACAACAATTTCTATTAAAATAATAATTAGAAATAAAAATAATTAGCGTTATAGATTCAGGGATGATTGTGAGCCCAACTCAAAAGCCTTGAAAATTTCTTGAGTAAAATCATTAATGATACATTTCTAAAAATGAATGTCTTTATAAATTTAAATCATTGATATTTCCAAAACATGAAATTCTAAATAAATTATAGGCAGCATAATTTTAATGAATAATTATTTATAAGTTTACTTTTATCTCTAATCACATTTATTATTCTACCACAAAAAATAAATGAAGGAGATGCCAAGTATAAATTCTAGTTCTAATATTTTTAAATAAAATATACAAGAATTTTTATACATAAATGTGATCGATGATTTCTTGAAACTTCTAGACCATTGGATTTCTGGAAACTTTCGGATCGCGGTTTGAGAAAAATCAGGATTTTTTCTGGAGCAAATCTCTGTAAATTTAATATTTAAAATGTTTTTCTAGTATATGATTTATTTATTATTTATGGTTTAAAAGTTAAATTAGCATTTTTTTTTAAATTTATAGAATGAAAAACTAAATTTTTTCTCCACATCAAATGGAATGGTGCTTTCTAAGAAACTGCTTAGGGTGATATTTAGATTGTCAAAAGAGATTTTTAACAAATAGTTGGAAACATTTATAAATTTATTTTAAGGCCACTTGGGAAATAAAATGGTTACTACATTATAGATTCAAGTATATTAGTCAAAACATATAATCCTAATAAAAGAAAACAGGATGGATGATAAGAAGAAAGAATATCAAATAATTAAAATCTTTTAAAAATCTGATACTTAAATAAAAGCATTTAAAATATTAATGAGAGAATATTAAGGGTATAAATATTGGTATGTTAAGGCCACTAATTTTTCAAAAAGAAAAAGCTAACTTTTTGCACCCAAGTAATATTTTGGTTTTATAATTAATTCANCAGTGATGCAGAAATTCAAATTCTTATAACAACTACAAGTAACTATACTTATGGCATTAATAGAATTTCTCAATAAAGTATGAGATAAATGAATATTGAGAGATAAAACCTTTTTTTTTTTACAGGTTTTGCCAAAACTTATTTCTAAAATTTTTTTATTAATTATAAATTTAGCTACTTTTATTATCATTTTTTTTTAATATTTACAGACATATGTATTAAAAACCTTTAACCATTTTTGAAAAATGCCCAATTTTTATGTTTTTGTTAAACAACTTCTATTAAAACATTACTTACATAAAATGAAGTAAATTATTAGGTACAGTTTGTGAAATAAAAATACTTAGCGTTATAAATTCAGGGATGATTGCGAGCCCAACTCAAAATTTCTGAAAATTTTTTGAGTAAAATCATTAATGACACATTTCTAAAAATTAATGTCTTTAGAACTTTAAATCATTGATATTACCAAAACATGAAATTCTAAATAAGTTATATGCAGCATAATTTTAATAAATAATTATTTATAAGTTTATTTTTACCTCTAATCACATTTATTATTCTACCAGAAAAAATAAATGAAGGAGATGCCAATACTTGAGCATGAAGAACAAATGAAAGAGATGCCAAGTATAAATTCTAGTTCTAATATTTTTAAATAAAAATATACACATATTTTTAAATAAAAATATACACGCATTTTTATACATAAATGTGATTGATGATAACTTGAAACTTCTGGACATTGGATTTCCAGAAACTTTCGGATCGCGGTTTGTGAAAAATCCGGATTTTTTCTGGAGCACAATCATCTTGGTAAATTTAATACTTAAAATGTTTTTCTAGTATATGATATATTTATTATTTATGGTTTAAAAGTTAAATTAGCATTTTTTTTTAAATTTATAGAATGAAAAACTAAATTTTTTCTCCACATCAAATGGAATGGTGCTTTCTAAGAAACTGCTTAGGGTGATATTTAGATTGTCAAAAGAGATTTTTAACAAATAGTTGGAAACATTTATAAATTTATTTTAAGGCCACTTGGGAAATAAAATGGTTACTACATTATAGATTCAAGTATATTAGTCAAAACATATAATCCTAATAAAAGAAAACAGGATGGATGATAAGAAGAAAGAATATCAAATAATTAAAATCTTTTAAAAATCTGATACTTAAATAAAAGCATTTAAAATATTAATGAGAGAATATTAAGGGTATAAATATTGGTATGTTAAGGCCACTAATTTTTCAAAAAGAAAAAGCTAACTTTTTGCACCCAAGTAATATTTTGGTTTTATAATTAATTCAAGTTGTCTAAACATTGTATTTTCATGTGGGACAATGTAATATCTTATACAACCAATTGCATGATAGCAAAAACATTTTAATTGTAACAACTTGCTTAAGTTTAATCTCAAATTACCTCTTTGAACATAACTTCTTTCAGGAACTGGGTCCTCCGAATCAGAATCATCAAGGTGATCAAAATCATATTTAATGTATGGACACTAAAAGATCAAAATTTATCAGAAATGAAATTAAAGCATGAAACATGTTTTAAATAAAGAAGGTATAACAAAATCAGCGTACTTTTAAATTTTTCTGTATTAAACGAGGCCATTTGGAATGTTCAGCTTTAAATATGGAAATATGCAAACCAGCTGGAACAGTATTAGAGGAGTTTTCTTTTGACAATACTTTAGAGAAAAAAGCTTCTTCAATAAAGTAATCTGCTGTGTTTGTAGAAGACCTGAAATCAGATAAAAAATATCAATTAAATACAATGCTATGAACTCTAAAAAACATGAAACTTAGTTTAGCTATATGAAGAATCATTTTTTTTTACCATTTCAATACTGATTTTTTTTTTTTTTTGGCATTGGTAGAACAGAGTGGTTACTCTTGAAAGATTTTACTATATAATAAATTATACCATAGACCATTACTAATGTATGACTCAGAAATGATAGAGATTAAGAAAAAAAAATCACCAAAGCAGGTAAGATCATGTATTTCATATTTATCTGGAACGCTTTGACAAAAAAAATTTTGTAATCTTTTTTTATTACATAGCAGCACTTTTTCCATAATCAACACAAACATTCCCGGCAATGAGGAGTCTTTAAATGGTGTAGTTGGAATAGATGTGAGCATTATTACATTTGGACTTCAACAGTTGTTTATGGTTACAACTAATTCCAGAGTTCATTATTTTTATTTTGATAACTAGAGTAGAATATTTTTTTAGTGTTTCTGAAATTTTTATTTCAAAATGAAATTTTGTTACAATTCCAGGGTTTTTCTGTTTTACTCGGAACCCTGTATAGACAGAAAATTTTAGGATAATCTTGCATAAAGTAATGATTTCAATTTATTAATTTTTTCTGCTCAGGGGGAGGACTATATAAAATGTCTACTGCAGAAATGAAAAAAGCAAAATGAAAGGTGTTTACTCTCCCTACCCAAAAAAAAACACAGGCCCATATGTCCTGGTAAAAAAGACAGATCCTCGAAAGATTAAAAAATTTATCTGCATGCAGCCCCAGAATTAGAAACGTAGTAATATACTAAATATAAGCTACCATATACTGATAGGGTATATTTTATTAAAATTAAACAAGAAAAGTATTTTAAGAGCATTCAATGAAAAACATTAACTTGCTAAAAATTGAAACAAATATTTAAAAGTTTTTTTAAAATACAAAAATTTAATTATTCTAACATTTAAAACTTTAAAAAAAAAAATTATTACTCACTTGAATGAGAATCCATTGTCATTTATATCGATTTCATATATTTTCAAATCTTTCATCATAATTGTCATATTTACTTTTTCTTTGGTATCCCACCAAACAATGTGAGGCTTCAATCTAGAAATAAGATTGGCCATAGTTATTAATAATCCTCATAGGGAGATAAAATATGGGAGTTTTTAACAATTAAATAAAATAAAATAATCTGAAAATTTTGAGCAAAAATATCAGCTCACGCAGCTTTCTTTTGCAATTTTTTTCCCGGTCATTGATATTATCAGGACCCGGTCATTTTATTTATACTAAATAAAATATTTTGTAATTTGTATTTAAATTTGCTTAAAGACTTAAAACAAAATTAATTAGTAATATTATTACTCAAATTTTATTAAAAAAATTCACAAACAAAAAAGTTTATAAAAATGCTCTTAAATGTTCAACTGCAAGCAGGTCAGTAACATAAGCTGTGGACAACCGTGTTTTCAGGTTTACTGCTCTGACCAGTAACTTTTTTAAAGGTTTCCAAACTTTACGTTTAATGTGCAAAAAATTCCATTGCATTTAAAAATTAATATGAATAAAAAAAAGTTCTGAATGTTTAAAATTTATTTGTCAACTGAAAGTTTAAATTTAAACTGTTTTGAAACATGCAGCGATATTATAGTTTGATACCACTCGTAATTATTTTTTTCTTTATTGTTCACACATTTTACATCATACTAAGAAACATACCTACATATATGTAAAATAAAAAGTTAAGAATTTCACTATTTTAAAAAGAAAAAAAAATCATTCTGTTATTTTTTATAAAAACTTACAAATAATTACTAGAAACTATCAAACTACTTTATTAGTTAAACTAATATTCACTGCTACAAAAAAATTAAATTTAAAGGAAAAAAATGTTTTTCTAGGCTGGTCGAAATTCTATCTTTAAAAAAAAGATCAATACATGACTGAAGAAAAATAAAATAGTTATGAGATATGGAACGACCAAGTTAAATACTCTAGCAAATGTTCAATTTATGATAATTAATCGTAAAATGTTAGGAAACTTGTTGATAGATCCGCAAGCAATAATTACAAAATAGATGTAAAATATGAATTTCTCAGTAATTAAAAATTACTGTGCAATTAAATTTTAAATTACTTAAATAACATACTAAAATATTCACTTCAACATAAATATTATATAATTCAAAATAAACTAAATGATACTTCAAACTTTGTGATTATAAGTAAATTTGAAATCTACTACTTGAAAAAATAAATTACATTTTTTTTCGGCATTTAGATCTCGTCTTCATTAATTTTCGTATGGAATCAAGTGGAGAAAGAGTTTTATCACAGGCTTTTCTATCATCAATATTTTCAGCAACCTTCAGGTGATTATTATCAGTCATACTTGCTAAATCACAGGGTTTTTTCAAGTCTACATTCTTTAGAAGTTCTGTAATTGCACTGTCTTGTTCTTTACTTAATTGTTGATCACCAACTAACATCAGTTTAGCTAAAGCTACACAGAACAAAGCCCGATCATCTTTCTCGTCTGTGTCTAATTCTTCATCGGAGGAAGATACATTATATCCAGGAGGAATGTCATCCCAATATTCTTCTTTTTTCTCCTCTTCTACAGGAAAAGATATAGAACTGGAGACTCTTTCTTTTTCTTCAACTAAACCAGTTTCTAAGAGTTGATCTGATAAAGATTTTTCCCCATTCCACAAATCCACAACGTAATGATTACCACCAGTATAACTTGGAGATTTAGAGTATGCCTATAACAGAAGGTAAAAAATAACACTTGGGATAAAACTTATCACTTGCTTTCATAATATACAATAAGGAAATATCTTTGAACAAATATAAAAACAATATCATAAATTAAAGCAATTAAACATTAAAATTTATGCATTTAATTTTTTTAGAGTAAATAATTTAATCAAATCAGTAATTTTATTTGTTTATGTCATTTAATGTTGGAAGGTACTTGTTTTTCTAGTCAGCTCTATTGTTTGAATATCACTGTAGCTCCTACAGAAACAAAAACAGAAGTTAGCAAGTTTGTTATGGGAAGAAAAAAAAGACAGATGATGGAACTCACGTGCAATTAAATTATGAATTAAAAATGAAGATGTTAATCCACCACCTACAAATTCTGAAATGAAGAATGTGATGAAAGGGTTGAAATGTGAAGTATAACACTGTTCTAATGGCTTTAAAAAAACACTATAATTACGAACAATTTTTAAATGAGCTTTGATTAGGAGAAATTTAGGAAAAATTTTAGATAAATAACAATTGATGATTTTTATAAAATTATGAATAATATTTATATTTTAAAAGAAAATACAGAACAAAAAAATAAGGTGAGTTTTGTTTATTTATTTTATTAAATTTATTTCCAAACTCAATATTTGTGATGTGATTTGGTAAATTTATCTAATTTTGTGATTCATTTATTGTTATCAAAATCACTATGTCCCAAAGTTATAACATTAAGCAGACACTATTGTAACTAAAAGTATAATTTTTAACTATTTTTGAATGATAAAATATACAAAAACGACCAATATGTTATTTTTTTAAAAAAAAAATTCATACTTTCAAACTAGTAAATTTAATTAAATAAATAAATAAAAAAAAAATATTGCATTATTCGAGTCTGAAAAGTAAAATAATCCATGAAATAATTATTTATTTAAACTATTTTTAACCAATACGAAATTATTTATTACAATGTAAATTTTAGATTTAAATATTATTTCGTTTCCTTTCTATCAGTCTATATTACTCTTATTTTTATAAATAAATAAATAACTTAAATAGAAAAACTAGTTAGATTAGTATCTTGAAAACTATTTTCAAAGCTAAAAAAATAGCAGCATAAATAAATAAAAATTAATTTAGACACAGTTGTTTATAAAAACTTGATGGAATATAAACTTGATATAAGGAATTTCAGTAACTGCTTTACAATTAAGTGAAATAAAGTATAAAAAATATATTTCAGTGACATGAATCAAAATTTTAGACAGCATCATTGCAAATTAATGAATTATAATATGAAAGTTTCCTGTGCACGAGATAAAAAATTTATTTTGAACAGTCAGCAGAAATGACATAAGAAATATTTATATAGATTTAAATTAAATCCAGCTTGTGAAATGTATAAAAATGTACGCAATTAAAATAAGCATAATTTAATTTTGACATTGGTTAGTAGGGATTATAAATGTTGCTTCTTAAAGAGTATGCACCAACAAGAGAATAAATAAATATATACATATATGGAACCTTTAGTTGCAAAACTTTCATATCACCAGCATTATCCCGAGTGAGATTATAAAAGCTGTCAGTAGTTTTATCAGTCCATCCACCATGAACAGCTTGAACTCCATCCAATTCACATTCAATTGCTTGAAATGGCAGAAGCGAAAACTCAGGAAGCAAATTATAAATCAAACTAATTTTTGAATAGCCAGTATCACCAAAATCAACATAAAATAACTGCACTTNGCTAAAAAAAAAAGCAGCATAAATAAATAAAAATTAGTTTAGACACAGTTGTAAATAAAAACTTGATGGAATATAAATTTGATATAAGGAATTTCAGTAGCTGCTTTACAATTAAGTGAAATAAAGTATAAAAAATATTTCAGTGACACGAATCAAAATTTTAGACTGCATCATTGTAAATTAATGAATTATAATATAACTATTTCTTGTCCACTAGTCAGTAGTAATAAATAAGAAATATTTATATAGATTTAAATCAAATCCAGCATGTGAAATTTTTATGTGAAATGTATGAAAATTTTACGCAATTAAAATAAACATAATTTAATTTTGACATTGGTTAATGGGGATTATAAATGTTGCGTCTTAAAGAGTATGCACCAACAAGAGAGCATTGTATAAATATATACATATAGCTACCTTTAGTGACAAAACTTTCATATCACCAGCATTATCCCGAGTGAGATTATAAAAGCTGTCAGTAGTCTTATCAGTCCATCCACCATGAACAGCTTGAACTCCATCCAATTCACATTCAATTGCTTGAAATGGCAGAAGCAAAAACTCAGGAAGCAAATTATAAATCAAACTAATTTTTGAATAGCCAGTATCACCAAAATCAACATAAAATAACTGCACTTCCTCTTTGTCCAACAGAATATCTATCACTTCAGCTCTATAGTATCTATAGAAAAGAATTTTATTATTTGTTAACTATTAAAACAAAATAAAATTTGGCTGGGGAAATTAAAAATGGAAAATTATACAAATTAAACTAAAAATTATAATTTTTATCAATGTGAAATTTATACATTTCTATGTTTATGATATTTCAACAATTACATATTAAAGTATAAATAAAATTCATCAAATTATTTTAAGAAATTAAAATACTTAAATTTAACAATATAAAGATTTCAATTTTTGACACAGATTTAGGTAATCCTTGAGTAATAAACCATAATAATAATGATATAAGCTTCAGAAAAATTGTAAAAAAATTTTATAACTATTTTTGCAATTATCTGTGACATTGAAAATAAATGTTATGTAAAAATTTCAAATTATAAGAAGGCAAGATAATTAACTTTTTTAAACCCAGAAATCAACTCATACAAATCGAGTTGTTTTAGCGCAAGTACGAGTCAACAGTATTCGATTTTAAATCCCAGTGATTAAAAATCGAGATGTAAAATTTTTTAATATGAACCACAATATCAGATTTTTAAATTACATGAATACAAATCATGATGCTTAATTTTTAAACTATATGATTATGAATTCTGCTATACAATATCAAATGGGTAAATGCAAATTCTAATTTTTAAATCACCTGAAAATGTATATCAATGTATGACTTTTAAAACTCATGAATGTAAATTACAATGTGTGAAACATATTTAATCGGCATTTGGTGAACCAAGATAATCAACAATTTGAAATACTTCTGAAAAGTACTGAATCTGAATAGTAGTAGTTTTCTAATCTACTCTTCTAATTCAGTATTTTTTATTTCTCTATAAAGCAGGTGCAATGCAAATATAAAATTAGCCACTTCCCTCCAACAAAAAATAAAACAGCCCAAATAATTCATCCTACAGAACAGTAAGAAGGAAAAGGAAGAAATGCCATTTCATATTAAATCAATGAACGAGTTGGTTTGACCTTTGTCTTCTCCGCAATTTATATTGTGGAGTTTTAATTCAATTTATGAGATCTTGAGTAGAATATTCTTCAGCAATTTTTTGTGTTCAAAAGTATTGACCTCTGAAACTCTTCGAAGAAATTAATTTAAAATTTTTATTCAGAGTTTTACATTTTTACACACGTAAATCGTTAAATTTTTTTATTTTCCTTCCTTATAAAAAAATTTGAAAATAATCAGATTTTTAGTCTTAGGTAAGCATTCTAAACAATTTACAAAGATTTATATCTGAACATATTAGAGTGGCAAACATTTTCTTAGAAGAGTGGATATATAAATACTTCGCAACAAGTGGTAATATAGATTAGCTTTTTATAATATTCAATGAGTCAAATTTGATTTGATTAGAAGGTCAACATTTTAGATGGTCAGACTAAAAAAGTTTCCTATGTTTAAAAAAAAAAATATATGGAAGAATAATTTGGAGACCGATGATAACAGGCAACCTAGAAAAGTGATCAACTTTACAGGTTCTACTATACTGTAAATAGTAAACATAAGTAATTTTTAAAGGACTGATCCAATAATAATCACATTCAGTCATGTGTAGATAAATAAATTTTATAATCTAATTTCACTTAAAACTATAAAAGCGTAATTGGAGATAACTAAAAACACACACCTATTATCTTCACTAAATGGTGCAATACAATGCATTCCCTTTTGAAAAGTTTTGCATTTCTTCAACATATGGTTCTGTCTAAACTCATCTATTTTATCCAGAAGTTTATCTAAACTAAAATTAAAATAGAAAAGGTTTTAATTCAGTTTGCACAAATTGAAGAAAGTAAAAATTAATGAGTTCTCTAAATTACCAATCAACAAATTTTTCTCTTTGAACGTAAAATTGATGAGGAGAAACTACACTAGAAACATAGACATCTTCAAGAAGATTCAGTTCCAAAAAAGCGTGAAAAATTTCAGTTTGTTCTGGTTCATTATAAACATTAACCTGTGTAGAAGTATCTAAAATAAACAAGATTAATTTAAATTGAGCAATTCCCTCTTGATATAGAAAATCAAAAATCAGGAAATATTATTTTAAAAGTACAATTATTAACTTAAAGACACATTAAATGTCTAAAGAATATTCATTTTACTTTATTTGAGTATGATACAAAATTAAAGGAATCATCAGATTTTATTCCTCAACAAAAGTAAATAGTTTTAAAGGAAGTATTTATTCAATTAAAACACACGCATTAAAAACTTTACATTTATGCATCAAGCTTAACGCGAAAGAGTAGTAATTCACAACATCATTTTTCACTTATACACCTTCTTTGTGTAACATTCTGAAAGCGTAATTAGATACAAGTTACTATGCATCAGATTCAAGGCATAGATTTATTAAATTTAATAGCCATTACTCTTTGTTTATGTTTTTATAGGGTTTTCATGGTCATGGATCAATTACTCACTTGGCTTTTGTTTCTTTATTTGATGAATTAAAACTTTTTCTAAGTCTAAAATAATCAATGAAGTGTGTATTTGAATTTTTTAAAATTTCACTTAAGCTAATTAATTAGGAATAGACTGGGGTCTAAAATAGTAAATGCATATTTTTCGAAGAAAATTACAATGATTAGAAATTTAATGAGCCAATTACTGTATATAATAGTTAGTTATTTAATTCTAAGTAGTGTGTTTTCTTTGGTGCGCTGTAATTTGAAAATTAAAATAAGTCTAAAATACAGCTTTTCACATTCCATATTTGAAAGGGCACCAACCAGACTACTTGGCAGAATCAATCAAGCTTTTTAACAAGAAAGCTCAGCTGTCAAAATATGAAATTATTATGCAGCTTAAGTGGAAAGTTGAGTTGCCATCGAAAAAACTTAATTAAGTTCTCTAAGTTAAAAAACAAAAATTATTCTCCTAACAACTAATATATATATTGCCTCAATACATGAATGACAATTAAATTACTATGAAATTCTAAAAAGTATTGTAAGTCAGCAGTTTTAATATGTTTATGTTGACACCTTGAAGGCAAAGGGGAAAAAAATTATAAAATTTCAAAATTTTAATTTATGGCTATGAAACATTAAAGATTATTTTTTCTATAATTTCAGTCGTACATATAGGGAAATAATCATAACTTTCTTACGTTCTGTTGAAATATATTTCCCTCCTATATATTTCCAAAAATGTTTAGGAAAATAG
The DNA here is from genome assembly GCF_043381705.1 of Parasteatoda tepidariorum. Lineage (NCBI taxonomy): Eukaryota > Metazoa > Arthropoda > Arachnida > Araneae > Theridiidae > Parasteatoda > Parasteatoda tepidariorum. Next base: position 56,943,133 of record NC_092204.1, read on the forward strand.
ACATTGACATTCAAAAAGTTTTACTTTTCTTAAGAAATTAGTTGCTCTGGGTCAGTGTTTCCCACAGTGTGGTACGCGAACCACCACGGGTATGGGAACAGTTTAACGGGGTTACGCTTTCCTATCCTATTATTTAAAAACAAACCTAGCCATGAAAATTTACGATTACATATTTTTCTGTTGGCTATTTTTTGCAGAATTAGCAGTTAATAATTAGTGGTGTCAACAGCCAGTTGTGATTTTTAACTCTTGTGCAAGTTTTTATAGTAAAAAATGCATTCATTTTTTTTTATCAGTGGTACACAGCATTGTGAAAAATTTAGAAAGGGTACACAAAAGTAATAAGTTTGGGAAACACTGCTCTAGGTAGCTATAAAACATACTACATAACCATAACTTCCCATTACCCATTCCTTTTTGCTATATATAGAAACACGTGATGCAACTTGTGATCAAAGAGGGAAGAATGGCCAAAACTTGAGTCAAAATAAAGCCACAATTAATCTAATTGCAATAAAAAAGGTGATAACATCCAATGCCTTTTTTTTTTTTAAAAAAAACGAAGTTTTTATATAGAATTATTTTTGAAATCTTATTTCTAATCAGATCAGATCAAAGAAAATCCTCAAATTTAAAAATAAGTTTTATACATCAGTTGGTAATTGCAGATTTGACTTGGAACTTATTAAATACATAATATTTTGAATATTTGTGTTTTTATAATAGTAAATTAATAATTTGTACATTTGAAATTAAACTTACACATATTCGGTAGTTTATCACAATAAATTAACAATATACAATTTTCATCTTGAAATTTTTCCAAGAAGTTTTTCATTTATGGCAATCTTTCATATAGTATATGCTTTTTTTTTAGTGAAATCTCTTATTTCTAACAATAAAACAAAATCCTTCTAGAAACCATATCTATTATTGAATAAAAAATCACACACTGAAAGCTTTTAAATAAAAACTAGGTGAGGGTTTATAAATGCAAATAACAATTTGGATCACTAGTAGAGAGGAAATTTAAGTCTATGAGTCTAAAAAATTAAACTAGCTCTTTTTTATTATTTAAACACACACCTGCAATTTTCGGAAAGGATACTATGCCTTCACAAGCTTTATGAAGCAAAGGTATATGCTGCTTATTTTCAACTGCATAACCATAATCCTTTAGTTCTTTACTAACTGTCATCAAATTTAAGTAATCATTAGCAAATATCAGTTTTTCTCGAAGAACAATTGGATTCAACCACAAAGTATTGTCAAGACAAAGAACAATCTAGAACAAAACCAAAAACAAATTTAATTTAAAGACATGGAAAATATATTAAAAGTTTTATATTACAACAAACTTACATTAGAAAAAAGATATAAATATTCTCTTTAAGTTGCCTTTTATATAACAAAAAATTACTTTTGATAAAAAAAAATTATATAGTTCTATCTATTTAACTATCTACTACAAGGAATAACCAACAAAATTTTAGCTAATTTAGTGTTTTCATAATAAAACAAACATTTTGTTTGAAACTAAAAACTTTTTTGCTAAATTTTAAAACATTGAAAAATAATACAAGGCTTGAAGTTGCCAAAAAAATAAATAAATAAAGAATAAATAAATAAAAACAGGCTTTGTTGGGGGTCAAAGAAAAAAAATCTGATCATTTTTCATAAAATCAATACAATTATTGAAATAATATAGAACAACAAACTACTGATAAAAATAAAAAAAACAACAAACTAAAAGAAAATATAATTAGAAAATAAATACACATTTGCTCCTAAAAATTATAAAATATCTGTTTTTAATTTCAAAATTACTTTGCTTAGAACAAAAAGTTTTAACAGTTTTCAGTTTAATTTTAAATGGTGTACTGAACAACTTATATCATAGTTTGAGATCAATAGATATAAAATTTTAAGCACTATTGCATTACATAAAATAACCAGTGTCAGTTAATACTCTCAAAACTAATATTTAATTCAGATTTATAAATCAGTTCAAGATTTTCTTTATCAAATAAGTAGATTCTTAATGATCTTAACACAAAAGCACAGCGAATATGAAATTTAACTTTTTTATACAATGATATCCTTATTTGCCATTTAGAAAATTCTATAAAATGAATACTTCACTGTTGATTAAAATTGGAGATTTTTAAAAATCATATAACAAAGACAAATGAAAAATTTTTCTAGTATAAATTTTAAAAAAATGTTTCCTGCGTAAATTAACAAATATAACAAACTTTTGCATAAATGCACCAAAATAACAATGTTTTCGGCCATAAAAAAAAATCGTAAACTGAAGGGGAAAAAATAATAATGTTTTAAAACAGAAATGTATGCAATTTACTTTTCCGTGAACTTCCTTTCCAAAGATCATTTTATGGATAAAGTGTGATGCTTGAAAATTCCAATCTAAACACGAATCTGGAGGCGTCATACCACATAAATATACTTCAGCAGCTACAGGAGCAGGCAAATCTAAATCGCTAACCTGATAATACAACTGGCAGTTAGTATAAGTTTTGACCCATCCTTCATCTTGAAATCCAAACGTTATCTCTTTTGGTGATTCAGTAATATTTAAAACCTGAAATGAGGATTTTGCAATGCAAAAATTAAATTAAATCAGATTTAAAAATATACAACACAGTTACAGTCATCAAAAAATGTTCATACACACAATATTTTGAAAAATTGATGTAGCAAAATGCAATAAATTATTGCAATTTACGAAAAAAAATGAAAATATATTTAAAAAAAAAAAATCACCACTAAGCTTAAAATATTAAAAAATATGATTGAGAGTAGTCTTTTTAAAATTTTAACTATTTAATACTTGAAACAACAGTACAAATAATTTCACAAAAACAAAATTTTAATTTTTTAAACTACAATATAATTTATGCTTGCCTATTTGAAATTTTAAGTTTTACTTAATCTTATATATTCTAGAAAATATATTCAAAATATTTTCACTTTTTATTGAAGATCAATTTTTAGATTTTCCTCTCTTTTTAGTAATTTTTTTACACACCAAATAATTTTAATAAGTATATTTCAAACATCAAATTATATCCATTTCATATTACATAAATTTATTAGTTATTTATACACAGAACAGTACAGAATACAACTTAATTACAACAAATTTTTTTTTTTCTAATGATGTTATTAGGTTGTGACATTAACTGTATAATTTACAAATCATTTTTAGTATTATAATCAATGACCAATGAGATTTCAATGCACATTTTCATCATTTTACAAAATCAAAGTAAAATATATAAATGAAAAATCTGAATTATTAACATTTATGTTCTTTTCACATATTTTTGAAGAAAAAAAAACATACCAGAGAGATAATTTTAATAAATATTCACAATAACATGTTGAGTTTTAAAAATAGTGATGTAGAATTTAAAAAATTTTAACAATCAAATTGCACCTTGAAAATTTTAATTTAAAAAAAAGAAGAGAGAAATTATCATTACCTTAACTCGGTAAAAAAGCTTATTTTTATCTTCAAGAACATATTGTTCACCAATCTTAACAGAGTTCACTTTTATTTGATTTTCTTCCATAGAATAAAATTTTTTCAACATGAACCCAATTTTGGCATATGTAGCACTCATTGACACATGTTTGGGGTTTTCTTCACTGGGTGATATATACTTCAAAAGTCTGACATAGTAATGGGTGGCATCAAACACATGAGTTATTAGACATTGAATGTCACCTTCTTTAGGAATAATTGAAGGCCTATCAGCAACAGAATCAATATGATGTCGTGATTCACAATTAGATACACCACATTTACCATATGCTTTAAAATTAGAACATAGAGATACATCTGAGCTTTTCAAAATCTAAAAATAGAAATGTTTTTTAAAAGCATAATATTAATTTATGTCTAAAAATCTTACAAGTAAAATAATAAGGAGAACTTTGTTTCATAAAAAATAAAGTTAGAAATATGTTTAATTTCTTAAATGTACACTTAGTTTCTCGATATAAAGGAAATTGATATGTAAACACACATTAACTCCACACCATCAAAACCAATGTAAACACTATTAAAACTACAGATAAAAGAAACAATACATTGTAGTTTACACATAAAAGCAATTTGCCATTAAAGCAATTTATATTACATTTGCCATTAAAGCAATTTATATTACACATGTCAAAAAATAATTTTGCTTTAATGAGTTTTTTAAACTAACCATGGTGATTATAACCCCAGAAAAATTACTATAGTGAAATTTTAACATTTATAAGTATGTTTTGACAAATTAAAACATTTATTAAATAAAATAATTGATATTTTTATGGAAAAAAAATTTTAAATTAAAATTGCAATTTAATTTATATTAAACTATAATAATTTGTATTATAATTTAAGAAACATCTAAACATGTCTTTTTATCATTATTTCTTTTAGAAATATTTGAATTTTTTGTTATACCTAAGAGAATTAAAAAAAAATTTCACACATAAGCTTTTTTGCTAATTGGTGAATACAATTTGAGCTGCAATTTTCAAATAAATAGTTATAACGTTAATCAAGGTATAAACACATTTACGTACCTGGCTCTTCATCCTAAAATTTAAGCAATTAAAAACTAATTATTTAATTCCCCTGGTGTTGAAAAGGGTACTAATTAATAAAGAGCAATATTTAACAAAGTTCTATGAAAAAATTGAGAATAAGTTTCTAGGTAAAAAAAATAAATACATATTTTAAAAGACAGATATGAATACAATTTATCAAAAAATTACTTTTAAATCTATATCTAGGAGCAATATTTAAAACTGAGAGTAAAATAAAAAGTAGTTAAGTTCTGAAAAGAGAGACGCATCTATATAACATCTCTGAAAGCTACACTTATAGAAAATATGGTAGAATTGTTTGATATACTAATAAAACTATGCTTAAGAATGCAGTTTTTATTCTTTACTTCAGTAGCAATTCATAAACTTTTCACTTAACATTATAACACAGCAAAAACATTACAATATTTGGTATGAATTATAAAAATTATTTTTTAAAGAAAAAAAAAACTATATTTTTGAATTTCGATTTTCAAGTTTCATAGACATCAGGATCAGTATCAGAGGAAATCATAAGCACCCTCACAGTCAAAAATTCAGACACACAAATTATTTAAATAAAAGTACTTAAATGGCTGTTACCTTTGGTTGTTTAGAAGCTATAATCTTCAGTTCTTTGGAAACCTCTACACCACTTCGACTGATGATCTTCAATAAAGCTGCAGCTTGATAAGAGCATTCTTGAGATATAAGAATATGAACACTGCAATCTGATTTGTAGTCCTTAAAAAATTAAAATTATTTAACTTATTCAATTGTACACGGAAAACAGAATACAACAATCAACACTTCTAACTATTAATACATAATTTTCCTCCTTTTCTGCAAATCGTGCTATATTTATGAAAAAATAAAATATATAATACATATATGTTTCATGGAGCAAAGTAATAGATAATAAAGTGCTTTTTAAACGATTTCTTTTAACTAAACATGGGCTGGGAAAAAAAAACTTATCTAAAAAGGTAAAGCACCTGTGCAACAGCCAGTTATGAGCCAGGAGGGCCATGGAGACTAAGGCTCCACACTTTGGTGACCAACGGCACCAAAGGTTGTTGTAATACGGCCAGCAGTGAGCACAGGCCGCATTTACTTCCCAGATAAGCTAGTAACCATTGATTTAAAGCTGGGCGGGCTTCAAGTCGCCAGTGGGGATCAAACCTCAGTTCATCCCAATGTTTATCTTAACCACTGAACCATTGTGATTCCAATTAATATATCTATTTCCATTAATTTTTTATTTAAAAAGTGAGTTCAAATGTTAGTTGCCTGTTATATTTACACAACTTATTAGTAAATTCCTAGTTAGACATATTTCAGTATACATTGTATATATAGTAATTCTAGTATACAAAGAAGTATTTTTCTAGTTCATATAATAAATGTCAAATGATTCTTAACACATAAATGATAGAAATTTTCTGCTTAAAGGAAAGAAACATCTAAAAATAAGCTCTGTTGTTAAGTAATTAAAAGTTTAAATTTATTTAGGGTTCCCTGTCATGAGCATTGCCAGTAAGTCACGAAAATATTTTAAATTTGTGTTTTGAGCACCATCTATGGGTAATAGGGATAATTGTATAGTACATTAAATAAAATTTCTTAAGCAGATCAGCAGTGACTTTATATTTGCTGGTAGCCCTCTATGATTAATCATCATTATTAGGTTTTTTAACATTCTATGGAGGCGGTGAATGCATTAAGTAATCTCAACAATAAAATATCTTAAATTTCAATTACTGGTTCCAATAATTATAGTATTATAAAGTTTTACTCTTTTGGAACAAATTATATAAAAGCAGCTAAACATATGCAATTAGGGCACCATCTAATTTAAGAGCAATATATAAGTGTGTGATATAAAATGGTACTTTTACATACTGTTGTAGTGGAGCTTTCAACAACACAGCCAAATCGGTTTCCAAACTGTGAACGGGATAATTCAGGAATGTCATAATGAATGAGATGGTTAGCATTACTAACAGGCATATCAATCAAAGCTGCATCAGTAATAACTAAACAATTAGGTACAGATGAGAACTGAACAGATTTCCAATCTTTAATAACCTCTGCAAAAAAGTATCAAAAGCCAGTATGTTAATTTTTTTCACAACCTTTATGAAATTTAAACCAGTTAAACAGAAAGGAAAAATTAGTTATAGGCTTTTCAGATTATTGTTTTATTCTTATATTTTATAACCGTCGTTGAACAGCCGACCCAATTTTTTGGGTTTATGATTACTAATGTTCAACTCTGTAGCCTTGTAATTTTGATCAGGTTGTACACAGAGATAGGCAATTACATTTTTTTTAAATAAAGGTTAAATTTTAACTTTCAAAAATTTTAAAATAAAACATTTTCTAAGTTAAAGTTTATTTTAAGGTAACAACATTTGGATTTGTAGACTGTTATTGAATGTAGTAATTTATGCCTAAGCAATTGCAATTATAAATTTTTTTTCTCCAAATTTTTAAGATTTCCTTTAAATTTACTTTGTAAATAAATTTAATTTTTTTCATATAGCTAACAAGCACAAATATCAAAATCTTCAGAAAATTGAAATTGCTAATTTATAAATTAAATATACAAGTCAAACCATTCCCTTCTCATAAAAAAATAATTCTTATAGTATTTCCATTAAACTTTTTAATTACATTAGTGATAAAATTATAATTTCTTAAAGAGCACATTTCAATGAAAACAATTGTATATTTTTCAGATTTAAGAAAACACTTTAACTTAAAAACACTTTAAGAAAACTTCTTTAAGAAAGAACATGAACAAAAATTTGAAATTGAACTTTAGATAATAGTAAGAGTAAACTTTTACTAATAAATGCATTTAATTGGTTTTAAGTGGCCACCTTTTGTAGCACTACAGAGATGCAAACAGTTATTAAATTTTCAGCAATAGGCCACAAGTCTTTTACCTTTGATCTATCTCATCATGCCAAAGCAATTGTTTTAGGGTACAAACTTTTATGCGGTTTAGTGCAGGCCCAAGACTCCGAAATTAACCACACTCTGTAATCCATAGGATTGAGATTTAGTGAGTAGGAATGCCATTCTTCATGTTGGAAATAGTTTGACAAATCAATTGGATCTTTCTTTGTATTACACCTTTTCCTAACTCATCATAATGTAAAATCAAAGTTCGCAGTTATATTATCTCATCATAACGTAAAATCAATGTTCAAGGTTATATTATCTATCCAAAGGAGTAACATACCTTCTATATAACTCATTAAATATTTATTTGAAGAGAAGGATTACAGGGGTAGCAGCAAAGTTTTTTAAAATTTTAGGGTAATTTTAGGAGCTTTTTTCAAAAAATTTTAGGGGTAATATATGATTTTGCTAGGATAAAAACAGATCACACGGTAGTTTATTACATAACAGAAGATTATTACAATTCATCCACACATATCATAAATAATTGCAAGCCATAAAATAAAGCTCTGAAATTTATTAAGTCAAGTAATGAAATCTCTAAAGTGTAAAAATGAAATTTCAACTTTACATATTACCTATCAGAAATTAAGTGCATAATTCAGGAACAGGCAAAAGTGAGAATAAATCAAGAGAAAAAATAAATTAGCACCAACTTGGATTTTTATTTAATTTTTACCTTCTTAATCAAAACTTTATTATTACCCTTTACCTTACTTTATTAAGAAAAACTATTGAGCGATATTATTAGATTTCAAACCAGCAATTTATATTAGAAGTTAGAGAAAAACAAATTAATCATGATCATTTTTCTAATACATTCTTGATATGATTTGTGAGATTCTTTTACTGCCTTCAATAGTGTTGTGGTGATCTTCAACACTCCTCCATTATTTTGAATGGTATCTTTGATTAGTCTAAGAGACATAATAGTATTCTCATGGTGACTCACATTAAGCAATGCTTTATTTATCGAAAACCTCTCTCAGGATCAGAATTCCCATGTGGCAAAATTAAAGCAGTTTTAATTAATGTAGTTAAATTCTTATATCTTAGATTATTGCTTTTTTATTTATATTTAGCCTATAACTCTAATTTTTTAGGAACACCAACAAAATTTTATCAAATTTTTAGGAATTTTAGGGTTTGCACATAGTTTTAGAAATTTTATGAACTTTAGGGGGAATGCGACCCTTGGGATTAATGCAACTAAACTTGTTTCTTCATTTCAATGATATGCAATTTTGAATTATAGATTCATCTAAAAATAGTCTTCATTAACTAGATACATAACTTTTTTTAACATTTTATTTGGTGTAAGGACTTGGGCCAGGTATTTTCTTAAAAACGTTGTGTCCAGCCAACCTACCTTGATTGCCAACGCCAGGTGTAATAGTAACGCCATCATTGGAAACAAAATGGTTTACTTCTACATGTCCGTAATTTTTATCAAGTCTTCTGCATTTATTAGAAATTTTTTCCTTTGATGAGATGATAGCAGAGCAAGAGAGTTCATCATTTTCACTATCTGATGAGGAAGACTCTTCCTTTGGAATAGCATATTCCTCATGGTTAATTATGAAATCATCAACTTTCGTCTCCTGAGTCATTTTCCGTTAGTGTTGAAAATATTCAAGCGCCTCCCTAAGTGTATCTTTACAGTTGTTTTTATTCTGAAACATGATTATTCAATAGAAGAGATTTCCAATGCATAAGTTTACATCAGTGCTGCCCGTCTTGCTATTTGGGAGGATTTGCAAAATAAAAATCCTGTGTTCTGATGACGCCATGGAAGTATTTAGCAAATTGTAGAATTAAGTTTGCACTCCCTTTCAGATCAGTAATTAACATTGTTCTGCCGTGATCTTCTCTGAACTACTCGTCAGCTCCATTCAATAGTAGAAAAACAACAGGATGAAAGATACAATTCCAATTCAAAGTTATGAACGATTCATACTTTATAATTGAATCTTCTTATCAATACCCAAAATTATTAATTTGTAGAACTGACATCATGATTTAAGAAATTTCTACATAACAAAAAGAGAAGAAAAAAAAGTAGAAGAAAGAAATATTTCTCATCCCTTATTAAAATGCAACACATACTTTTAGGAACTGGGTCAAAACGACATAAACACCGCAGTTTTAGGTATAAGTGTCAATAACTAAACATTCATTTAAGTAAGGCTCATAATATTTCCATGGTTTGTGATAGATAGAAAATTAGTAAAAGTCTAAAGTTTTTGTTCAGTTTTGTTTGTAACTTTCTGAGAAAAACGATAACAAAAACGATTTTAGGTCAAAATGACCCACTAAAAGGTTCCACTGTTTTTTGATCACACGAAAAGCTAAAATAAGTCCAAAATAATATTTATCAGGAAAATCAGGACAACTATGAACCCTGCTCTGTATCACTACAGAAGGCCACCACTTTAAAACCAACTGAATTTAGTTATTAGAAAAAGTTTACTCTTACTAAAATTTGTTAATTAATTTATTTTATTTTATTTAAGTTATACGAAAAATTGTTTGTCCAGGTTTTTCCAACATTTAGGATTTCAAAGATTACTAATTCAACATTGAAAAATCTGGATGCATATTTAAATGAGTGATGAACTAGGTTATACTAATATATATAAAGCGGGATAACATGTCAACTAATGTCAAAGAAGAAATTAAGGCTATAAATAATGGATTTTATACAGAAAAAATGAATACAAAGGGAAATTCATAATCTTTTGAAATATAGTGTCTCATAGATAGTAAAACCAAATGAAAAAGTCTAATAATAATTATTTTTCAGTTTAAATATTATAAAGAAAGCTATAAATAATAGATTTTATATGGATACAATGAATTAAAAGGAAAATGCATAACCTTTTGAAATATAGTGTTCCATATCATCAGTAACTAAAAAAGATCTTATGCTTTCAAATTTTAAGTGAGAATGGACTTCTAGAGCTGCTTCTTTATCACTGGTGCAAATAATTGTCCTGACAGCGTTTTGCAAAATTTCTAAAAAAGAAAAAATACATAGATAGATTTCTTTTAAAAATCATTTGTTGTAAAAATATCATACAAAGTAAACATTAATTTGACAATATCAATGCAATATGATGCAATTTTATATTACATTAATTCAATAGCATACTTACCCACTAATTTATCATTCTTATTGTCAAAACAAACATGGCCAAACATGGGTATTTGAGCATAAATAGCCCATTCTAAAAATGAAGTAAATAACAAGATAGGATTGTTCATGAATTTTTCCACAAATGCTGATATACTTTTTGTCCATCTCTCAGCACACACAATGATTTGAAGCGAAACAGACAGTGGTACTCTAGATCGAATACTTTCAACAAATGTTAGCATTAATTTTGTTACCTATAAAAAAGAATTAAAATAATAACTAACTTGAAAAAAATATCTCAGCAGGGTTGCAGAAAATTATGAGAGCCTAATATTCCCTAGAACAATTTTTTTTTTGTCAAATTTCCCAAAATTATATAATTTTTTTTAAAAAAAAAAAGTTATACAANAAAAAAAAAAAAAAAAAAAAAAAAAAAAAAAAAAAAAAAAAAAAAAAAAAAAAAAAACATTAATTTGATGATAAAATTTTTTTTTGAATAAACTAGCATATGCTAAAAATAATAGAAATCAAAGTAGTCAAACCTTCAAGTGAACCTTATAGTGAACCTTCAAGGGATCGAAATTTTGGTTCACTATAACCAAGAGTTCACTATATCCGTTACGTAGGCAATTTAATGTGATCTGCTTTTCTCAACTTGTTTCTGCCATCGAAATTTTTTTCATGAGCAGAAATTATTAATTGCCTATTTTTCCATATGTTACAAACTGCAGATTTGGATAGTTTATATTCCCTGCAAATATCAGCTTGATTGCACCCATTTTCAATTTTTCTGATTATGTCCATTTTTTCATCAATGGAGAACCTTTTACGTTTACTGTTCGCCATAATTAAATTTGAGACAGTTTACAGGATTTTTTTAAACTGAGCTGAGAGCAAAAAGGAGTTGAAATGAGGGCCTTATCAACACATATTAGCGTCCAATCCTTCGACCAATAATGAATAATTCCTCATTCCCTCTGACAGAAAATGCATATTGATTCCACTGACACCTTACAGGTGCATCATCTGGCTGAGTTCATCTGCTTGGTTTGTTTAGGGATGGGAAAATGAGATAAAAGAAGCAAACAAGAAAAAATGCTTATCGCTACATCCCCCTCTATATTTGGTTTTAAAAATCGGTGTATGTATTAATTTTGAAGTAGAAATTTCAAAATTATCACACAAAAAAAATCACCCAAAGACGGAAAAAAGTTCATTATATCCAACTTCCTAACTTTTTTTGTTCACTATATCTACAAAAAATAACATTATACGTGTATAGCAAAGCACGGGATCGAACATTTCGTTCACTATAGTGGGGTTTGTCTGTATATTGAAATAGTAATAATTCACAATTATAATTTGCAAAGCCACCCATTTTTTTTTTAAATTTACAATAAAAAAATTTGAAGCAGTTTTACTTTTATTTAATTTGACCAATCTTTTTTCAGAGCTGCCTGAATTTCCCTCACATTAAAACAACTATTATGCAAATTAAGGCAATCAGTAGTCTGGTTTGATAATTTTTAAATGTGAAAAGGCAGTTGTACATAACTGTGAATTAAAAAAAAGAATACAAAAATATCCCTCAACTGATTTTTAAAAATGAAACACAAAGTAAATTTTACATAGTCATATGTGCTGAGCTTTCTAGGTGAAATTTCGATGATTTAAATCAGTACAGTAGAGAACCAATTATTCCGGATGCTCGGGACCATCGCTATCCCGGATATCTGAATTTCCCGGTTTTCTGGATCGACCAAAAAGTGTCGTTAATCGATGTTTTATCGAACCCGAAGTACATGGAAAAAGTGTAATGCATAAAGTAAGAGAAAAAAGAAAGGTACTCCTAACTTTAAAAAGAAAAAAAAAAATGGCAGAAATATAACATTTAAATTTGCAAGTTTAGACAAGAAAATCAAGTTTAAAAAATACAAAATTCTCATATTTTTTGAAAAAGATTACAATTCCTAAGTTAAATAATATAAACAAAACCAATGATTAAATAACGCAATATATTTCATACCTAATTATACGGGGAGAAACGATAAAATAAAAGGAAAACTTATTAATCTAAATTGAAACACTTGAAAATTGTCGAACCGAAACGATAGTTAAAAAAGGCACTAGCATAAATATTAAAACCCGGAACAAGGCAAGATCAACGGAATTCAAAAAAAAAGGAAAAAAAACCTAATGATAAAATTTATGAATAAAAAGAATTAATTAATTGAGTGCGAAATTTATCGCGAAAAGAAAAAAAATCAAACGTAGTGAAATCAGAAAAACAAAACTGCAATCTGCTTCATAAAATAAACCTATGTTTAAATTAATAAACAATTCTCCTTTTATTTTATTTTTTTTGTTGATAAAAACAAGAGTTTTAATTACAGCAGATGTGATTCCACACCAAGAAAAACTTGCAATTGATACTACACTTCCAAAGAATGAGAATTTATTCAAAAGAAAAAGATTTTATTTTTATTAGTCGATGTCAAATAAATATATTTTTCTCTTTTCTTTTTCTGTTCACTGATATGCATGCAATGCATTTTCCCCACCCCCCTCGTAAATCAAGCAGAAAACGAAATCAGCATGCCACACCCTTGAGTTTGATTGACGGCCTAAAGGAAAAAATAAAACATTCCTCCCTTCCCTGCCTTCAAGGTCACGGAGGAAATGACGTTTCTCTGGGTAAACGGGGAAAAAAAATTTCCCCTTCCTTACATTTTCCTCTACTCAACTTCAAGGATGAGTCCAATTTCTGCTTTTTTCGTTCTAGTTTAAAATGGCGGGAAAATCGAGCAAAATTTTTCCCGGTTATCTGGATACCGGATAAATGGTTCTCTACTGTATATAAAAGCTCAATATAGTCTATATTTAACATAAACACTAAAACCTTATTTTAAGAAATTTTAAATAAATAAAAATGTGCAACTAACCTTTTCAATTTGCTGAGACAATAAAATGTTTCCATCATCTAAAATAAAATGACAACATCTAGAGATATCCACAGCTTTCTCTTTAAAAAGCTCTAGTAGAGAGGATGGAACAGAAATTATAACATCACATCCACTTGTTAAAGTAGTTATCTGAAGAAAAAAAATTAGTTGATCTATAAAAATTTTAAAAGAAAGTAAACATGTAGTCAGAAATCCAAAGCATGTTAATTTAATTTTTTATGGGTGTGAATAAAATTTTAGTGAAAGGTCCTGTTGTGGAAAAGCTACTCAAAAATTTCCAACAAGGTAGCATGCTTGTGAAAATCTTAACAATATTACTGAAATAAAAAAAATAAATGAACGAAAAAAGAGTAATAAATAATGGTTGAAGAAAAAAATTTATTTTAAACTGGGCCTATTTAATATTGTACAGTATTGTGATTCTGATCTAATCAAAGTAAAATGTTTAAGTTAAATAATAACAGAAAAATAAATAGATTTTATAATTATTACAATATGGGATCATGGAATTAGGCAGTTCAATCGTCACTATGTGTACTACCTTATCATATTGGCAATTGTAATCCTGCTATAATAAAATTTGAATTTAAATTTTTTTACATTTTAAAATTATTCAATGAAGAGTTGATTATTCTAAAATTTGGACTCCTGTTTAATCCTAACTTTAATGTGATCCTGAAACTAAAACAAATGAAACATAAAATGTGATAGTAAAACTTCACAAGGAGAATCAGCAGTAGCAATTCCAAAATCTTTAACACAGTAAAGCAAAATCTGTTTTTACATTTTTAAATTAAGACAATATAGCCGTAAACCCAAAGGTTTTACGGCAAAGGTCTACTCCTAAAACCTGTAAAACCTCAGAAATACAGAAAATTTTTCCAAATTATGACAATAAAACTGACTAAAACAGAAAACCTAGCAAGATGTGGTGAAAGTCACATCGTAATAATAGTAATTCAAAAAAATCCATTTTCAAACATGGGGGAAATATGTAGCAATAACTGCTGAAAAAGTAATGGTCAAACCTAATGAATTTAGAATAAAATCATTGTGATTCTTGCAATGTCAAAAAGATATTACACAAATACCCAACTCAGAAAATGTGTCACAATATTATGGTATCAAAAATATTGGGATCTTAAAAACCAAATAGAAATTATTGTAATAATTGCCTAAGCCATGTAGATCTATGATGAAAGTAGTCACAAATCGAGTGCTTCCATTCCAAAAGTAATTACTCAAATGTGCATGTTGTAATACTATTAAACTATTAAAAACATTGAAATTAAAAAAAAAAAATAAAAAAAATTTAGCAATTACTGCTTGAAAAAAAAACACACAAGTAAAATAGAGGAACATAAGAAGAAATTGTCATAAATTAAGTGCCTTGAAGTAAGCAAATACCTGAACGCGTTATTCAAATGCGCATATGGTGAAATAATGTGAAAATCTGGCATAAACAACTGCTAGAAAGCTATTAAAATATCCCGAAAGTTTATGATGAATAAGAAACTTTAAAAAAAGGCTAACTTTAAAATTTTTTTCGAAAATTGTATGCTGTAATAATTTTTTGATAAAAAAATATCAAAACTATAAAAATCACATCAAAGTCAGTTGGAATAATTGAAAAATAATTTTGAAGCATGTTTATTTATGTTGGAATTAAACACATTAAAAAAAATTAATAATTTTGGGTTTTTGATTTTGACCTCTCTATTTAATTACATTAGATATCAAAAATTAAGAATTTTTAAACCTCTGAGCAGCCTGGATTTTTCAGATTTACTATACTATGTTTTCTAAACCAATATTATAGGAAAAAATAATAGCAAAAGTTATTCACAAAATCATAATTTTATGAAATACAGAAACTAATCTTACCTTAGCTCTTTTGCTTATGCCATCAGCAAAAAAAGTGACAATTTTTAGTTTAGATAACGCTCCAAAAGTGCAAAAATATTCATAAACAGCTTGAACTTTCTTCCATGAGGAACACAGTATTATAGCTAGGGGCTGAAAGAAATAACAATATATATATATATATATATGTATTTACACAACACGAATACATGCGCATACCCACACACATTACATATATATATATATACACATTGTGACAGCCTGATCTTAAAATCACATCTCAGGAAAGTAGTAGAAGCAGCCATTTATAGTCAAAAAATTTTCAAAACTGGAATTATTTATATATGCCATTAAATTTTCTTCCGAAAACAGACTTATGACCACTGGATACTGAAATAAAAATTTATTGTCTGTTTCCTTTGAACAAAAATAAGAAGCCCTCAATATGTTTAGTTCTAAGGCAAATAAAGTTTTCTTTCCCTTTTATAATTATTAAGGAATCAATGAAGAGAAGTGACTTTTATTTGTTGCTTAACCTTACTAATAAATTAAAATTGTATCACTTAATATGATTGATATCTTATTTAAAATCTGTATATGTAAGCTAATATTTGATTGCATTTAAACAAGAAAAATTGTGAAATATTATCTTATTACTAATGCGAAATACCTATTAAGTTATTGGAATCAGTCATCTATTAGAATCCAAACTACTGCAATCTGGTTTGAGCGTTATCACATTAAATGCCGTGCACTGTGCGTGTATAAGTATATATATATAGATTACATATGTATATATACACATACATAAACAAACAATAATGTAAGTTCTTATAATAAGAAATAAGAGCCGGGATAGCCTGGTTGGTAAGGCACTGGGCATACGTCCAAGAATTTGTGAGTTCGATCCCCGCCGGCTGAAGACCCCCATGTAGCAAATGGTGACTGATGTAAGCTAAATCTGTTGAGTCGCAAAGTCCTTCATGTTCTCGTAATAAATCAATACCTCTGGGAGTACTGATCCAGGAGTTTCCTTGTCTTCTGGATTGGTTCAAAATTACAAGGCTACAGAGTTGAAAATTAGTAATCGAAAACTCAAAACTGGGTCAGCTGTTCAACGACGGATATAAAATATAAAAGAAAAGAAAAAAAACAGTAATTATTTAGTACATACTCCTTTTCCTTTAGGTATTTTACTATAAAAGAACCCATCGGTCATATTTGATACAAGTGGCAGAAGATAACCAACAGTTTTTCCAGAATGTGGTGGTGCAATAGCAGCTAAATTACGTGATCTATTCATTGAAGGCCAAACAACAGACTGTATAGAAGATGGACCATAGAAATTTATAGTTTCAAGAATCTAAAATGAAAGTAAAAAAAAAATTTCGTTCACAACATTTGAAGGAAAAATTACTGAAAGCAAATTTTAATCGTGATAGTACATTCAAGAATGTTAGTTAGAACATATAGAAGATAAAATAAACTGCCTGAATTAATTTTTAAATATGCTTGGTTCAATACTGATGTACAGGAAAACAATAATAATGAATTGCAAGAAAGTTTGATAGTTAGTTGATAATAGGTTACAGGCTAATCTGATTACATTTTTTTAAAAATGACACTTTTATCAAAGATCTTAAAAAATGTAACTTAATATTGCTAAGAATTTAAACTGGAAGTTTCTGAGCAAAGTCTTAATTAAAATGAATTAAATTTATATTTATGCATATTTAAAAAGTACTACTTTTATAGAAATTGTTGTAATAAAATTTCAATATGATTGCATTTGTAGTAAGAATTTTTAAAAAGATAATGTTATGTTTAAAAGTGTATCATATGCAAAGTATTAAACTATTTAAAAAAAAACTTTATAGGGGTGTTAAACTGGTTTCACTTTCCTTAAATAATAAGTATTTTTAGTTTGAAGTTCATGATTATTTTAAAATTATTATATCTGTACATATAGTATTGAAGAGAAAATTTTTTATTTTTGCAAACAATTATTTATTTAATAACAAACACTAATGCAAGCATATTAGATTTAAATAATTACATTTCGAATATTAGAAAATATTTTACATTATGTACACTAAAAAATAAACTTAAAAAATAATTTATAACAATAAAATGACGAGTTAGTGCTGTGTAAGTGTCTCTTTTATAACGCCAGAACTGTTAGTGCTATCGTCCTGAAATTTGGACAGTATTCGAAAAGGGTCATTTAAGCCCACATTTCTAAAAATGGAAAAAGTGGAATTTTCTTATTGGGCCACTTACAACTGACCACTGATGTAAATTTAACTGTACTTTCAAATAATTTCAGTGAAGTTTGCCAGCTTATAGGTGTCATTAATGAAGAAAAAAGAGTTTATTACACATTCTTTAATATTTGTTTCTTATTCATTATGTCAGATAAACTTAATGTTCAATACTTGAATATCCTAGTGCTAGCATAGGCAAACTAAGTCATATATTAGTATTTCAAAAATTTATTTGAAACCTGTTGTGTGTTTTGTTTACAGTTGCACTTTTAAAATGCATTTATATAAAACTAAGTAAAATAATTTAAAATCAACGGTACTTTAATTTAAAAAAATGTCTACTAAAAGTAAAATTAATGAAAAAATTATATTAAATGATAAAAATTTTTAGTGTCAATGATGATTAATTAATTAGATAAGAGGTTCTAATTGAAATAAAAAAAATAATCAGTATACTAAAAAGCAGAAATAATGAAGGAAATATACTTATTCCTTTAGAAAACCATAAAAAAAAAGCTGCTTACTAAAAAAAAAGCCAAAATTAATGGAGAAATGTTATGAGTTCTTTTAAGAGAAACGTAAAAAATTTCCAAATTATTATTGATGCCAATGATGCTTATTTAATTTAGATAATGAGTATTAATTGAAATAAAAAAATAAGCTATATATTAAAAAGAAAAATTTATAGAAAAATAGCACCAAGTTATTTAAGAGAAGTTTAAAAAAACGCCATGCTGACAATCCCAGAAGCAGAAAGTGCCTAAAGCTGTGACGTACGTCGCAGAACGAATCAAGTCCTGCAGAACAATTTGTATCTTGAATAAGTGACAGCGTTTTCCCGCGACCTCCCCGTCAACCTGCCTCCGATAGTTTTGCAGAACAATCCCCAACCCTAATCTCATACATTCTTTTAAGGCAGCCCTTATTTTAATTTTCGGACCTTCATAGCATAGGCATTTTATTAATAATTCATCGTCATTGTCATTAGCAAAAGTTAGTACTTCAAAGAAGTGATTGAAAAAGTAACAAATCAAGAATGTTGGTCTTGGTTTAAAAAATAATGTAGTGTATCTGTGCATGATCCTGTATTTTAATAAATGAAAATATAATATTTTAACGTTAAGTTGACCTCTTTTCGCTGTGAAATGCTTGCAGAACATTTGTATAAATTAATAAGTCCTGTTGCAGAACATTTGAAAATANCATAAATAAATGTCAATATTATTTAATCATTTATTTAATCATTTTGGTACAACTTATCTTACATACTTGTGCATGATGGTGTAGCATTAATACCAAATGATACTGAGTATAGTTAATCTTCATTATGAACTAATGAACTATTAAAAATATCTTTTGTTTAACTTAATTATATATAACTAATAGGAAGGTCAAAAAATATTAACATATATATATAAAAAAAAATTTTACCTTCATTGATTGTTTCGGTTTATGCTTTTCAGTTTTGTGCATTATTTTATAGTGTTTTTCATCAACAATTTATTAATTGTTTACCGTTTCCAATTCGATTCCATTACGAAGCAGTTGTGCAGTACGGTATTGTGCAGTTTTCAGATACTGAGGAAAGATTTTTTTCATGGCCTCTCGAAAGAAATAAGAAGAAATAATTGAGGAAAATTTTCTTACCTTGAGTTGACTAAGAGCAACATCTTGCCAAATGATACTGAGTATAGTTAATCTTCATTATGAACTAATGAACTATTAAAAATATCTTTTGTTTAACCTAATTATGTATAACTAATAGGAAGGTCAAAAAATATTAACATATATATATAAAAAAAATTTTTTTACCTTCATTGATTGTTTTGGTTTATGCCTTTCAGTTTTGTGCATTATTTTATAGTGTTTTTCATCAACAATTTATTAATTGTTTACCGTTTCCAATTCGATTCCATTACGAAGAACAAATAATTCAGGTAGTTAAAAATTAAAAGGAAGAAAGAAAGAGAATGAAATTACTTTTCTCACTGCTGAAGTAAATGTTGTTTCATCAACAGATAACACAGGATTAGGAATGGCTTCTCCAATACATTTTGCTGGAACTTTAAATTTTTCCCAAATAGCCTTAGGGCCGAAATCCTATAAAAAATGAATTATAAAAGCTGACAGAAATAATAAAAAAATTATATGCAAACTAGTTGAGATTTAAAAAAATTAATAAAATTACTATTAATTGAAAACACTTTCTGGAAAAACAGTATTTTCTAGACTATAAGCATGTAAATTTTTTTCTTTTGACGTCTTAAATGTTCTCAATGATTCTTCACCAACGAAAATTTCTTTTGCTTTCTTATCAATTTAAAGACTGTATATAACACAGCGGGGGTAAAAAAAAGAGCACAGAAATATAATCTTTGAGGTGATCGTATAAATTAATTATTTATTAAAACAGTGTATATCTCAACTCCATAGGTCCTCCTGCCCTACAGGTATGCATTGCTGCGAAACCCAGTTTACTTTCAAGGAGGTATTAACCAAGTTTCCTATCAAGAGATGGGCAGGTGTTAGGGGGTGTAAACCTAATTGTTAAAACAGACTGAGGTCTAAAAGCTCCTATTTGGTTTCATATGACTAACTTGAATATCTGCGTCAATGGGAAAATTATATTCATTTATTTGTAGCTACAGCTAGAATTATGTATTTATAACAAACTTTTTCACATATTCTTTTCGTAAACAAAAAAAAAATCTGTTTTAAAGTTTAAATGAATATCCTTGCAGATTTTATTATTTCTATATCTTTGAAAATATTCCAAAAACAATCTGCAATGTTAAACTTTGTTATTGGGGTACCCTTCCGGTAAACCGACAATTCTCGAAAACAGACATTTTTTTCGGTCCTAAGAACGTCAGCTTAACCGAGTTTTCATTGCATATATATATCTTTATATAATATAAGAAGAGAGTGAAATGATAAAAAATAGCCAATCACAGAACACTTGCGGTTAGTAACGCACAAAAAAAGTCAATTAAAATTGAGAACGCATGTGTGTGAAAAGGTATTAATTTTTTATAATGCTGCTTGCTAAAATATTACAATTAAAGTTACGATCTAAAGCTGAGTGGATCCAGGTTTTCCTCATTCATTTCAATATTGCTTTGGTTGTCATCAGCATAAAATTAACAAAAGTCGTAAAGGTATTGTTTTCCTTTAGATATTTTTGTATCCCTAATTTAAAGTTATTTTCCAGTACAGCTATTATTGGCAAAAATATTAAATTATTGTTGTAAACTCATCAAATTTGTTTGAACAATATAATGTTATAAGAATATAAATGTTATTTTTAAAAATGATTACTTTGAAAAATCACTCCGGTTCACCAAGCGATCTAATTGTTTATAATACTAATAGATAGTAATATTTGGATGTGAGAAGTAGAGGCACAAGCGTAAGCAAACAGAATTCCTTTTAGTAAATATATGTTAAGTGAATAATTTTAACTTTAGAAAAACTGTTTTCTGCCAAGAAAAGACAATTATTGTGAAGGGTTGGTGAGCGGCAGCGAACAGGGGGCTCAGCCCCCTAGTACATATATATATATATATTAATTTTTCGCAATAAAAATGCACTTTTAGAACTTTGATTTTTAAAATTGTAAAAATAATAATCCCTGAAAATAAGTAATGTGAATTTCTTCATTGATTAAAATTAAAGTCATACGTAAATCAAATACATTCAAATTTTAATCGAACAGGATTGGATTGGATTGAATGTAGAAGTTTTATGGCACAAGATCCAAAGGAGGATATGCTGCGCCTTTTAATCGAACAGAAAGATTATATACAATACAAAGAGAAAGACAAATTTACTACTGATTAATTTTTTTCATATTAAATCACCCTTTTTATATTTATTTTTTCATTTCATATTCATTTTTTTAAATATATAAGTAATCACCGTAATAATAAACAAAGTAATAAAAAGCTTACGAATGAGACGTTTGCTTCACAGTTGTTATTATATCTGACACTTAATTTTCTAGGACTAGAAGAGCTAGAAAGACAAGAGTTTAACAACTTGAGTTTAAATTATATCATATTGCAAAGGAAAATTAACCAATAAAAGAATATATCAGTTTTTAAGAAAGACAATAAAAATTTTCTCACATGATAAAAAAATTCATTTTACTAGAACTATCAATGATGAAAGCTGTTCTCAAAATCATCAAAACTTATCTTTCAAAAATTTAATCATTCCACATTTAAATCTAAAATTGATTTCATAATTTAAATTTGCTGTCCTCTGAAAAATCTTTAAAGGCTTGGAAAGTTTTATCTTCTAGTTTTTCTTTGTATTTACAATAAAAAGATTGTTTAAAATTGTTAACACACTTTAATATTGGAAGAATTTAATGCTTTCAAGGATATCTCATATATATTTTTCATTTTCTTTTTTGTTAAATTAAAGGAGCCTTATATTTAGTGATGTCATCTTTCAAAAGCAATTATCAGCCAACTAATGAATCTTTAGACTTTCCTTTCTGAGATGTGACAGGGAGCATAGTGCTTTTTGGATGAAAACAATTGTTCCAATTTAAAATATTGTAAATACTTTTCATTAAAAGCTAATGTTGAAGAATAAATTCAACATTAATCTTTTGCCTTACATTAAAAATTTGAAGGTTTTTTATTTTATCCACAAATTGTTAAATTTTAATAAAAAAAAAAAAAGTAGCTCAACCGTACCTCGCAATGTTGAGCTAAAATTCTCTACTTGAAAGCAATGGCATAGCATGTAGACCCACTAAAAGGCAAGTAAAAATTTGGAACTGCTAAGAAATTCCATGCATGATATTCAATCAGTCCAATATGCAGTTTATCAATTTTTGTACCATACCATTAACAAAACCTTTTTTTTTTTTTTTAAAGTTGACTTTAAAATTAGCTAAAGGTAGGAGAAAAAGCATTGAGCCATAAAGTAGAACAAAGCCTTCAAAGCCATGCTGTCAAGCAAGGTCAATGAGTACCCACATGCAAAAATTTCTCAATAGAAAAATGGGAGGGAGAACCATTTTTATATGTGGAACTGCAACTAAGTGCATTCATATGCATTTTATTGAAATATTGCATAATTAGTGGAAGATAAATGTATATCTTATCTTAAGAATATAAAACGCTTTATCTTTAAACAATTTTATAAAGCGCTTTTTTAAAGGATATCATTTTTATGAGAGTAGAATAAACCCTTTCCACATTTTAACTCAACTACTTTTTGTTAACATAATAAACTTTTTTCATGTTGTTCAATAACTAACAGTATTTAAAACAGAAATCATTCGACAATGTTGCAAATTAATTGAACACTAGGAATAATTAAATAAATAAAAAATATTACTTACATAAACACTCTTTTAAGTAAATCATACTTCCTATATACAGGGCTTTTGCTTTCTTATCAATTTAAAGNATATTGGAAGAATTTAATGCTTTCAAGGATATCTCATATATATTTTTAATTTTCTTTTTTGTTAAATTAAAGGAGCCTTATATTTAGTGATGTCATCTTTCAAAAGCAATTATTAGCCAACTAATGAAGCTTTAGACTTTCTTTCTGAGACATGACAGGGGACATAGTGCTTTTTGGATGAAAACAATTGTTACAATTTATAATATTTTAAATAACTTCCATTAAAAATAAATGTTGAAGAATAAATTCAATATTAATCTTTTGACTTACATTAAAAATTTGAAGGTTTTTTATTTTATCCACAAAGAGTTAAATTTTAATAAAAAATTAGCTCAACCATATCTTGCAATGTTGAGCTAAAATTCTCTACTTGAAAGCAATGGCATAGCACAGGAACAGCAAGTAACAATTTGGAACTGCTAAGAAATTCCATACATGATAATCAAACAGTCCAATAGGCACTTTATCTATTTTAATACCATACACCATACCATTAGCAAAACCTTTCTTTCTTTCTTTTTTTTTTTTTTTAAGTTGACTTTAAAATCAACAAATGGTAGGAGGAAAAGCATTGAGCCATTAAGAAGAACGAAGCCTCAGAGCTATGCTGTCAAGCAAGGTCAATGTGAAGCAGTGAGTACCCACATGCAAAAATATCTCAATAGAAAAATGGGAGAGGGAACTATTTTTCTATGTGATACTGCAATTAAGTGCATTTATATGCATTTTATTGAAATATTACATAATTAGTGCTGGAAGATAAATGTAAATATCTTAAGAATATAAAACGCTTTATCTTTAAACAATTTTACAAAACGCTTTTTTAAAGGAGAACATTTTTATGAGAGTAGAAGGAACCCTTTCCACATTTTAGCTCAACTACTTTTTGTTAACATAATAAACTTCTTTCATGTCATTTAACAACAAACAGTATTTAAAACAGAAAACACTAGGAATAATTAAATAAAAAAACATTACTTACATAAATACTCTTTTAAGTAAATCATACTTCCTATATATAGAAAAAATATTTTTTTAATATCTTGGCTAAGAGAGTATTAGAAGGATGGAACTGCTTTGATTTTTGCTTTCTTTATTCCTTTACATTTAAATTAACATAAAATTGCTTTTTGTATAAAATTCAGTTTAAATAAAGCAGATAAATGAAACAACTGTAAAGACTGGATACAGCTTTGATAAAGTATAATGCAGGAAAGAAGAACTTTAAACGAATTAAAAACTTTTAAAGATCTCATGTGTGAGTCAATTGAGACTATTCCGTGAGTAACAATTTTAGAGACAGATAATTTTTTTTGTTACTACTTTATGGGAAAAAATATCAAACTTAAGTAATTTTTAAATAAAATTAAACAAATAAAAACATGAAAATGAACAAGAGAACCTAAATTAAATTGGCAAAACTGATGACTTTACAAAAATTAATTAGTGATTGATCCAATCGTTAAATAACTACCCAACTTTATTGATGATATAAATAACTTAAAGTTCCGTATGACTAATTTTTACGCATATTGAAAAAGGCAAAACAAAATGATAAGTTTTCAATTTTCCAACATTCTTCAACAAATAGTTTTTTTTTTTTTAAAGATGACATTGAAAAATCTTAGAATTTATTTATTTTGCCAACTTATCATTCTTGATTTCTTTTCCCCACTAAATCTAGCACACATCAACTAGCAAATGGAACAAGTATTCTTATGAACAGTGAAAATTGTAGGTTAAATATTCCACAATATTAGCCTTCCATGTATCTAATTATTGTTTTTAAAAAAAATTCAAAAGACATGAAATTGCATGATAAATAATTTAAACATAAGAAAATTGTTAGTCAGTGCTAAGATTTACTAAATAAAGCTAAAATAATAAAATAAATCTTGAATATTATATGAAAAATAATTGTTATTTATAAATTAAAGGTACATAACTTCTGAAACTAAACAGTAATTGAAAATTGCATTTTATTGAAGTGGTTTTTTTTTTTAGACTATTGAAAAATCATACAAAATGTACTAAATTAAACTATTATACTAAATCTGAATAAATTCATTCATGAGAGATAAATAAATTCATAAGAGATAATGAGAATATTTTAAAAAATAAATCCCATTAATGAGCTCTTGCACCTTAAATCAGTAAGTGCACATTCTAATTCCAATGTAAAGAAGCATGTACGTTAATAAGGCACAGATGTTTGTTTAAAAAATAATACTATCAATACAAGGCTGAAAAACAGTGTTTAATAAACAAAATCAAATTTACATTTCGTGTAATTAATTTAACTGAACATGTGCACATACATACTATTTAAATCAATACTGTTGTATAGCAATACAAACATATTACACACATTATTAAAATTTCAAGGAAAAAATCTTATTCATAACAAATGTTACAATAATTTTACAATGTAAAATTACTACTTGTTAATTTTTTAATATATTAAAATAAAAACCAAGAATTTACAGTGGATTTGAAAGAAAATTTTCAGAAATATGAAAGAATATTTACTCTATGTGTCTACTTTGCTAGTAGTCTTTTTGGCTTTTTTGCATGCATTAATTAAATTACCACAAAAGGCATTTTTGGTTGGCTATATGACAAGTATCATAATTGATCTTCTTAAGTGAAAATAAAATTAACTTGATTGGAGCTTAGGAATAGTAAAAATAATAATAAAATCTACTAGAATAGATTTGTACAGGCAAGTGTCTGGTTTGAAATGTATCTTCAGAAGTAATTAGTGTGGAGAGTAGACTTTTTAGAGTGCGAAAAATTACTACAGTTCTTTAAATAAACTGTAAAATCATAACAAAAATTTCCTTCCATAATGAAAAAGAAAACAATATCAAGATCTATTTGGCAATTGTTTAAGAAAATAAATTTGCAAAAAATACATTTGGAAATCTTTATAAGAATATAAGCCAAGCTTTAATATCAACTCTTAAAAAGTTATTAGAAAATGACTAGACAAGTTTTATTTTCCTTTTACAATAAGAAGACATTCGAAGGCTGAATCATAATATGAGTCTATTAGTTAAACAAGCGATAAGTTGAAACAAAAGGAAGCTAAAAGAAACACTGAAGGCAAATGAAAAATCTTCGCACCAATGAAGAGTCTCGAGTAAACTGTGATCCTCACATCAAAATTACTCTTCCAAGATCAATTTTCTTACAGTAGACGGACAATAAAATGTTTTCCAGTACAAAACTACAAATGAAATTATTTACCGGCATGCATACATGAAATAAATCAATTGCATAAAATTACCTAACAATGTAATTAGAAAAAAAAGCAAATGAGACTAGCCATAGACTATTAAGCAAGTAGGAAAAAAAAACATTGATATTAAAATAAAAACATTTTAATCAAATAAAAAAAATAATTAATAAATAAAACCTAAAATAAGGTTGTATCATGCATTAACAGTTTGAAATACAGTAAATTAATAACATTATGATGAGTCTTTTTTATTACTCAGTCTTAAAAAAATAAAAGAAATGGGATAATTAGTAAAATGCCACAATCAGTCTTTAAAAAATATTATAAATGACACAGCAATTGTGTTCACAAATTAATTAATAGACAATATAATTTAGAATTAAAGCCTAAATTCCAACTCAAAATCTATTTTAAACAAAAAAAATAATAAATAAATAAATAAGTGCAGTGTGCATTTTTGCTAATAACCAAGTAAATAGTTGAGATGCCCTTTTTACACACAAACATACCTGCTTGATTCAGTCTCAGAAGAAATGTTTTTCCTTTTATCAGGATCAAGGGCACACTGCAACAAATCATCAGGATCATCAACATCTGACATAACACTTTTAACGAATTTTTCCAAAGAAACTGTGTTTTGATTGGTTGTTTCACTTCTGTTATTAACGTCTTCTTTGGGAGTCTCAACAATTGAGTTTTGATTAGGAGGAAAAGAGGCACTTCCAGACTGAGAATTACATTTGAGATTCGGAGAAGTAGATTTTCTTTTGGCTAACAAAAACTTTTTTATAGTATCAAGTTTTGAATGAGCATTTTGAGAAGGTGACTTAATATGAGATCTGTCAGTATCCTGTTGGAAACAAAATATATCATCAAAATTTTATCTGTGACTGATTAATTTCAGATAAGTTTATCAGTAACATATAATTTAAACATTTAATTTCAAAATCTTCAAAAACATTCTTAATGCTCTTTTGTAAAACAAAATAGATTATTTAATAGATTTTGTTACATAAAATAAATTTTGTGAATGAGATAGAATAAATCCAGATCTAAATATATTTTATAATTCCTAAGTAAGCTTTTATGTAGATGAAAAAAATAAGGTTAATTTAAAATTTGTTTCTCTTACAGATTTAATTTTATTCAATCATAGTTTTGCACTGAAAGTATTTCATAACTAAAAGATACTTTTCTTTTTTACAAAATCTAATTATTAATGAAATGTTTATTATTTAGTTGCCAAATACCAAATATTTCACAGTTTATCAGGCCAGTACTTATTATTCAGCCATAAAATTGCTATTCTTGCATCAACAGATACACATCGGATTCTTGGGTATCATTTTAAATTCGTAAAACAGTTAAATTCTACAATACTTTGTTTTCGAATAATACAAGCACGATACAATAAAAAGAAATAAATTTTTGGGAAAGCCTATTATATAAAGAGGGTTATAGAAAAGTGTTACCCGAAGTGGGTAGTTGAAGATTTTGGTTTAGAAATTATCAGTAACTAATTAAATATGATTTAAGGGAGAAAAATCCAGAAATTATTATTTACACAAAAATTCTGAAATATATAAAAAAAAATTAACTATTCAATTGTCAATGTCAAATGTTAAAAGAGATAGCTTTCCTGCTCAACAGACTAGTTTTCCACAATATATCAAATTGAGCATTGCTCATCGGGTTAAAATATCATAAAATAAAAATGGCAAATATAAATGCAATGAAATATTTTAGAACAGGTACATGATTAAGATTGTGCTTATCAAGAGAAATATAAAACAAATGTAAGAGTTGAATAACCTTATTATCTCGCTCCGTACTCGAAGTCTCTGACCATTTTTTATCGAAGTCATTCGCCCCTTCAGAGCTACAAAAAGATTCTGGCAAACTTAAATCACTGCATTCAAGATCAACAGATGATTCATGACTTTTAACAGATTCTACATCTGAGCGAGCTGATAGAAAGGACTTGATTTGACGATATTTATCCAATTGCGAAATTTTTTTATTGGATTTCTAAATCAGGGGGAAAAATAAAATTAGGGAATAGCAACAAACTAGATCATATGAAAATTATTCAAATTAAATTTATTAAACACCACAGCCAATTTTACTGAATATACTTACAGGTACTTGATTAGTTGCAACCTGAGAAAATACATCTTTTTCCCTAAAAAAAAAGTAGAATTTCTTTTTTATTTTTCAGAATTAAAATTGATGCAACATTTTCAGTATTAGTATTTTATATTTTTAACAAACTTTCTAATTAACACATTAGATGATAAAAGTGACTAGGGAATTAAAAATGGAAAAAGTTCAGTACTGCGAGAGAAACAAATTAGTTGAGAATTCAAAGTTCAGTGGAATGAAGTGTTCTTGTTTTTTAAATGAAATAAAATTTGCGTCTGTTTTCATAGCTATTATTTGAAGAAAAATAATGCATATATGAGGCGAATTTTATGCATAACCACAATTTATATTAGAAACTTAAAATTAAAATTCATAGATAAATTCAGGACTTTTATTAATATATTTTACTATAATCTGAAGGGGAAAAAATGCCAAATACAGAGTTCCTACTCAATTTTAAAATTAAAATTCCATGAGTTTTCCAGGTGAATTGAAAATTTCAGACAGCAATTTTGCTATACATGACAATATTTGCACAGAAACATAATATTTCAAAAATTCAATTAGCAACAAAACTTAAATTTTAATTAGAAATTTGACAAATATTGAATTTTATATTAAAAAAATCACTAGGCAAAGAATTAACATGTAGGTTTTATAACATTTAAGTATATAAAAAATTATAAATTTCAATGAAACAGAAAAACAAAGAGTCACTCCAGTCATATATCTTACTTGTAATTAAAAACCAAAATTAATTTATAAAGAAAACTTAATTTTTAAAATCTTATTTTTATTAAACTGCAAATATGGTTTAATGTAAGAAAAAATTTGAAACAAAAAATTTTTAAGTAAAAAGTATTTTTCACAAATTATTCAAATTTTAATTATCTAAAAATTTTATCCATGTTGCAAACAGAATTTTTGAAATAAATAAAACACATACTATTCTTATTTACTTTGAGCAGATATTATTTATTTATTACCAAGTTTATTCCAGATTTTGGCTTAAAATTCCCACATTTTCAGGTTTGACTGTCCCCCTAGGAACTATGGCAGACATATTTTTTGCTTGATAAACAGATTTTTCATGTTAAGCTATTGGTTATACCTGCACAGCCTTGGAAAAATTAAATGGCGTTGCTTTTGTACAAGCAAGTGTTACAAAGATAAAATTAGCACTTCTCCCTGAATTTGAGAATTTCTTATATGTGATTGCAGGAAGAAATTTTCAGGATTTTTTTTTCTCAATATATAGTTTTTTTGAGCACTTAATTTTATTTTCTTATTGAATGTAGAATATAATTAAAAAAATTATTTTTTTTGTACAAAAGTAACATTTGAAAAATTTAAAAAGATTAAAGAATTTAAAAATTTATAGTTTAAAAATTTTTTTTAATAAATTATTTTTATCAACACACAAAAGAATATATATATGTAGCAAAAAGTTACATATTCCGTAATCACATAAAAAAAAAAACACTTGAAAACATCAGGGATCGTCCAGGGCAAATCTACCACTGTTCAGCAGTACCTCACAAATTCAACTTTAAGACGGTAATCTCACAAAATGCTTTTAAAAAAGCAAGTTCTAAGATTCTTCTCCCGCTTAAAATTTTGCTCTTGTACCCCAGTAAGAAACGATAAATCCTGGGTCAATTCCCAATTTCGACTTGCAATGGAACCCTCTCACAGACTGCAATGGAACCCTTTCATAGATTGCAATTTGAATTTTTCGTTTAAGAAAATATTGAGATTTAAAAAATCATGTGAGAATCAGTGGCAAAAATTGCAAGAAAGTCAAAGAAAAAAAAAAGTCTTATCTTCGTGTCAAAAAGAGACTAATGAATACTGAAATTGAATTTCGCATGTCGTAATAATAAAGTATCAAAAATATCAGAATTTTCAAAAAACAAAACTTTGAAAAATCTGTGACAATTATTGGCGATAAAACGATTGCACCACCTGAATTTACGATTATATCAATGCAAATTTAACATATCAAAAAGTGATTACTGAAATGCGCAATTCGAAATTTCCATGTATTAATAACATATTAAAAACTAAATTGATCTAACTGTAACCAAATAAAACAGAGAACAAATATATCACTTGATTAAATAATTCTTCTGTCACAAATTGGAATTTGCAACAAAATTGCTACTAATTAAAATACAATTTTTTTTAAAAAAATTCAAAATAAAAACATTTTTTCTAGTTAACAATCTTTTAAATATTTGCCATTTCGGAATTACTTTTTAGATTATCAATATTTTTTAAAAAATTTCAGTCTCATGTTATCAAAGTTGTGTTTTTCTCCAAGTGAAAAAAAAAGATGTAATTGCAAGTGGGTGAGAACTTAGAAAAAAAAAGGAGCTTGTGAAGGCAGAATAAATGTCTCATTAGTAAAAGTTTGGATAAGTAATGAAATTTAAATTTTAGATTAGAGTAACTCTGAGAAAATTTTGTCAGAATATAAATTATTGATTTGCGAAAGATCGCAAACCAATGGTCTTGTAATTTGTGGAATTTCATAAACAAACGGAAGAATTATATGCCTGTATATATATATATATAGGCCTTACTTTTTCTTGATTATGTAACTACCCTGTTGAATGTTAAGGAGTCTATACATCTTTTGTTTGAGAATTTTAGACTCTAGCAATATCAGTCTTATGGCCATAAATATTATAACAATATGTTCCTTATTTTTTACAATATTGAAGAACAATATTGAAGAAAATTTTATAGAATATAAAAAATAAATAAAAACGAAATTGTTTCATTAGAAGTAGGATTACTATACAGAAATATAACTATATAACTGCTTCTAGTATTGGTAAATATGTCAATTGAAATAAAACACTAGCATATTTAGAGTAAACAAGTATTACAAATAATAAATACTGGTTATAATTAATTACCTATTCAATTCATCCATATCAACAGCAATGCGGCCAGTCATTCTTCTTCCAACTTGATTATTGGAAATATCTTTCTTCCTAGGCTCACAATTCTCAACTATTCCTTTAGAGGTTACATCCTTAAAATAATTTAAGCATAAATTTATATTTAACAGCTGAAAATTATAATAAACTAATTGAAGCAATTGATATTAATTCTGGAATGTTGAAAAAAGATATAATTATTACTAAATATCTACATGTGTTTGTAAACTAATTTATTAGAAATAATCCAATCTATTAAAACAGGTAACTACTTAAATAGTTGTACAGAATTCATTGACTTTTCCAAGTTTTCCAGTTAAGATATATTTTTAAAAAATCCCAGTCTAATATCACAGTATACAGTGCTGTTGTCAAAATATACAGTGAACTACAAAAAAATAATATTAATAACTTATACATTATATTGCATAAAATATAACACCACAGTACAGAGAAAAAATAGTAGTAAAGACAAAAGAAACTTATGATATAACAGATGGAAAAAATATTTTAAAAAACAATATTTTATGAACAATAATAATAAAAATAAATACTAAACTTCGGTTATTAATAAATTTATTAGTATCTCTGGAATAAACAAATGTTTTGCATCACAGATAAATCTTTCATAAAAAAATCTTTTTGAAAATACTAAATCATTTCACAAAAGAAACTAATAAATACATAAGTATCATGAACTCAATAGTAATTAAAATCTTATTTACTCAAATAAATAAAATAATAATTTAAAAACAAATATGCAAAATATGACAACTGGATAGGATTTGCTCTCTTAGTAATAACGTTTTGTCCTATTTCTATTTCTTTCTTTTTCGTATACTGATTAAAATATAAAAGCAAATTTGTCAAAAAGGAAGCAAATAAAAGAAATCTGACCCTTTATTATAAAGAAAAAATCAAAATACAAACATTATAGAGAGAAAAACACTAACAATTTATTAGAAATTTTTGTCTTTACTAAAATGAGAGAGCTTAGAGTAAAAGCATTCCGAAATTTTTAATTAAAATATTGAAAATAATGTAAAAATTAATAGGGATTAAACCCTATTAGTTATCCAAAAGTAAAATTATCTAAAAAGTAAGCTTTATAGTCCTTGAATCTTGCAGACAGGGTATATGTTAAAGAGTAAATTAGAAAACAGAAAATTAGAACAGAATGTTAAAAAAAAGCTAAAATATTTTTACCTCTATTATAAAATAAACAATAAATTAGAGATATAAACATAATTCAGAAATAAAAAAACATGAATGAGATTAAAAACAAGGCAGAAAAAACATACAGGAAGAAAAGAGAAAAGGTAAAGTGGAAATTACGTAACTATCTTCTATTATCTTTAGATGTAAAACAGAAAACAACTTGAAATAAAAATAAAGGTACAGTACAGAACCTGTTATCTGGAAATCAGAAAAACGGAACAAAATTCGATAAACTTTCCTGCCATTTTACTAAAAAAAAAAATTCTCTTTTCCTCATAAGATTTTAGGATTTTTCGTTCTTTTTTGAAAGATACCTTACCATCATTTTGGAAATAATCATTAGTGTATTACTTCATAGTTTTTCTTCTTTTTAAGATTATTTCCAATTTTTGTTTCTTTTTTAGTTGGGTTTAACAATATAAAAAAAACGGTTTTTTGTAGCCATTCAGAAAACTGGAAAAAATCAGTTATCCGTAATATCGATAGTCACGATCGTTCCGGATAATCGGTTCCCGACTGTATAAAAAACACTTTCACAAAACTAACTAGTAAAATCGGTCCCTTCACAAAATATAAATTCAGAAACGCAGCCTCTTTACAAAATTTCTCAGTATAAAAATAATCTCACCAAATTGTTCAATGGGGGATTCCCAGAAAAAAAGATTGGTAACAACGTGATTATATAACATCGTCACGAATTGAACGTGTCTAAATAATTAGATGGTAGATATTTATACAAAATTAACCCGATTAATAGGCCACTTTTTAAAAGAAAGAATAAGAAAAACAAACAAAGATAGAGCACTACTATTTATAACAAAAAAAGTTTAAAATATAAATATACCTTAAAACTTTTGGAAGAACTTGTAGAAGAAATACTTTCTGCAGAAGAATAGATTGGTAACTTAGCACACGGTGTTGGTGGACGAGACCGCTGTTGCACAAAATTTTCTAATGTTATTACTGAAAAAGAAAAGACAGAAACAAAATACATTATATTTATTCTGAAAATCAAAAAAAAAAAAATATTATAGACTCAGGGCAAAAAAGTTGGATTTTCTTGCAAGTAAATCTTACTTGATTTATAGCAAAAATATCAGAAACACATTCTCATCCAGTTTCGATGATGTTGTAATCCCTATATATAGCAATAATCGTCTATAGAAAAACCACATGAATGAAACTCGATATTGGATTTCAAAAATGTGAAAATACAAATCGTGATGTGATTGCGTAAATATGAATTATGATGCATAATTTCTAAATGGCATGAATACAAATCGAAAGTCTAATTTTTAAATCACATGTAAAAATGATTAAGTTGCAATGGTATTTAACTGCTGCTGGAGAATGTAAGAAGTCATTCTTGTATTCACTCTCACGAGTGATGGAAAAGGCTCCTGATTTAAGTGAATTTGACACAGGGCAGATTCTAATGGATTGAAGGCTTGGAGCGAATATCTCGGAACTGCTTAAAATATTTGTACAACCTGCCTCTATTTATCTACCAATATCTAGTAGCATACATGATAAGGAAAGTTGCAGCTGTTTTTAATTCCAAAGGTGACACAACATGTTAATGAGCAAGTAGCCATAATGTTTTAGCATAATGGTTAAACATAAAAAATAAAGTAAAAATAAAACACTTTTAAACTTACTTAGTTCTGAACTATCAGGATAAGCACGAGCAAATTGTTTCCCAATCAGTTCATCATTAACACAAATAACTTCACCATCACAAAGAGTAACATAAAGAGAGCCAACAAGCATATTTTTTTCAACACCTTTTACTTCAATATATGCTTCCTCCATATCTAAGTTGAAGGAAGAAGGGGAAAAAAAGATTAAAAATAACTACATTTAAGAAAGAAAAAAAAGATAAGTTGTTTATTAGGAGTGATAGTGACACAAAGTGAAAAACCCTGAAGATTTTATGTCGTGCAAAAACTGGATAACAAGATATCAATTTCTATACTATTCATGTTTAATATAGCTTTTTGAACTAAGACTTATAATTAAATTACCTACCAATAATTAACATCGTACTTCTATAGTAATTAGTTTTTGCAAGGATTGCAAAATTGGATTCTAAAATGCAAAATCACAATTTTGGATTTTTTAATAGTGTAAATATGAGACACGATGCATGATCTTCAAATCCCATGAATACAAATAGCGACATTGGATTTTAAATTCACGTGAAAACAAATCCCGATATTGAGATAAAAAATGTGTAAATACAAACTGCGATATTGGATTTTTAAATCATGTGAATATGAAACGCGATATGCAAATTTTAATTAATTGCATGATAATTAAAAAATCACATGCCCTGCTCCTAGTTTCTGGACCTGGAGGGATAATACGAAAAACCAGGAATTAAGGAGTATACTGGAATACAATCATCCCTGTTTCATTAAATATAATCAAGTATTTTAAAGGACCATTAAAAAAATTACAAATACACATCAACCACAGAATACTAGGACATGCTGTTTTAGTTCATTTATCCCACATGCATTGAACGACAAGAGAAAATGTATTCTGTGAAGTCACTAACATAAAAATATGTAAAAAAAAAAAAACTGTTTTTATTATAATTAATAGTTATATTGTTTTTGCTTAAGAAATTTTTCTACATATTTTAAGGTTGAACAAGAAATTAATTTCCTAAAAAAGGAAAGGTTACATAATATTTTAGGTATAGACATAGGTCGGGGAAATACACAGTGAGTAGGGTATTCCAAAATTGGTATTTACCTCCGCCTTATATTACTACCCGTCTTGCTTATAGTTCTGGAATTAATATATAAAATTTTTATTTTCACATTTTTATTTCCAGTAAATTTAAGGTACTTTAAATTAAGAAATAAATACTAAAATGATAATTATTCTTAATTCTTGAAAAACTTTAAATGAAAACTCTGCAAATTCCAATTTATATGCAGCAATCAGACTAAAAAAAATTTCCCTAAACAGATCGTCGCAGGGATCCTAAATTCTTTTATAAATCCTGATTTCACAACCTAATTATTTTGATTTTTTTTCCTAAAACAAGAATAACACTATATTCAATGATAGCACAGATAGAATTAATTTAATGTTTAAAGTCAAAGTTTGAAGTATCAATTGCTTAAAAAGATTTTAAAATAAGATATTTTGTTTAAAATAGAATTACCTCTTTTCATATTTGTAATATAAGATACAGAAGAAGGATCCCATGAATCTACAGGACTGAAAGAAAAAAAAATCACATACAAATTCAGTCAATAACATTAACAATTAAATAGTTAAACAAAATTGAAAACATGAGAGAGAGAAAAAGCAATGATCCAAGCTAATTATGGCATGTCACCATAATTTTAACAAACTTACCGCTCTTTCAAAATATATACAATTGATAATAAAAAATTTTTTACTTATAGTTACATTGACAAAACTGTTCATTTTTTGTAGAATAAAATCATAAATGTAATTTCTCATTGAAATTCAATATATTTAAATAGAAGTCAGTTATTATTTTTATTAAATTTATTATTACTTTTCATTTTAACTGCATTAATCTGTTGCATTTCATTTTCCAATCAATAACCGCAAAAGATATAACTAAACTTGAAAATAGATAATCAATAATTTAGTTCATTAACTTACATGAAAATAACCTTAGTATGACCAGCATTCACAATAATTCATTAACAAAAGACAGAGAAATCAGACATAGGGTTGATAAAATTTGATGTCCCTGATAATCCTTTTATCCTAATCAATCAGTTAAAATTACAAAAATATACAATTCTCCAACTTAAAGGAATTTTCTAAAAGTATACAAAAACCAAGAGAACTTTTAAAACAGGAGAAATTGCAATTATCCAGTAATTTACTAAAAATTCAGTTGAGTTGGTAGTTATATTGAAGCTAATAAAACTAAGGCAATAAAAAGCCCCAAGTGTTCATAATATCACAATTTTAATTAAACAAATCATCACATTAAAAAGTAAAGACAGTTTAATTTGAATTAAGTTCCTATCATGAAATATTCTATGAAAAAACAAAAATTCATAAATCTGGTAAAANTAAAAAGGAAGCAAATAAAAGAAATTTGACCCTTTAGTATAACAAAAGAATCAAAACACAAACATTATAGAGAGAAAAACACTAACAATTTATTAGAAATTTATGACTTTACTAAATGAAAGAGCTTAGAGTAAAAGCATTCAAAAATTTTTAATTAAAATATTGAAAATAATGTAAAAATTAATAGGGATTAAACCCTATTAATTATCCAAAAGTAAAATTATCCAGAAAGTAAGCTTTACAGTCCTTGAATCTTGCAGACAGGGTATATGTTAAAGAGTAAATTAGAAAACAGAAAATTAGAACAGAATGTTAAAAAAAAAACTAAATTTATTTTACTCTCTGTTATAAAATAAACAATAAATTAGAGATATAAACATAATTCAGAAATTTAAAAAAAACATGAATGATATTAAAAACAAGGCAGAAAAAACATACAGGGAAAAAAGAAAAGAAAAGGGAAAGTGGAAATTACGTAACTATCTTCTATTATCTTTAGATGTAAAACATAAAATAGCTGGAAATAAAAATAAAGGTATAAAAAATGCAATATAACTGTCCATTTATTATAAAAAATAAGTAAAAATTTGTAAAGCATACCAAGGGTTGAATTCTAAAAAACACTTTCACAAAACTCAAATTTGTAAAATCAGTCCCTTCACAAAATTCAAATTCAGAAAAGTGGCCTCTTTACGAAATTTCCCATTATAAAAATAACCTCACCAAATAGTTCTGCGGGGGATTCCCGGAAAAAACGATTGGTAACAACGTGATTATAAAACATCGTCATGAATCTAACGTGTCTAAATAATTAGATGGTAGATATTTATACAAAATTAACCCGATTACTAGGCCACTTTTTAAAAGAAAGA
Organism: Parasteatoda tepidariorum; assembly: GCF_043381705.1. NCBI lineage: Eukaryota > Metazoa > Arthropoda > Arachnida > Araneae > Theridiidae > Parasteatoda > Parasteatoda tepidariorum. The sequence continues at coordinate 56,980,856 of NC_092204.1, forward strand.
ATAAGAAAAACAAACAAAGACAGAGCAATACTATTTGTAACAAAAAAGTTTAAAATATAAAATACCTTAAAACTTTTGGAAGAACTTGTAGAAGAAATACTTTCTGCAGAAGAATAGATTGGTAACTTAGCACACGGTGTTGGTGGACGAGACCGCTGTTGCACATAATTTTCTAATGTTATTACTGAATAAGAAAAGATAGAAACAAAATACATTACATTTATTCTGAAAATAAAATAAAAAAATTATTGACTAAAACAATCTAGTTTTCTAATGGCAATCGAAGAAATGAATATATTTTTATTTAAAATGCAATTCTTTTTTTTTTTTAAACATAAAAAAGAGGTAAATAACACTTACTACAAAAAAATCTAAATAATATAAGTTCAACTATTCTAAAATAGTTAATGTATTTTAACACAAACACATAAATATACAATAAATAATAGAAAAGGATTGAAACTGCAATTTTTTTAAAAGTAGTAACCTATATAAATGTATAAGAAGTTTTTTCTACCTGTAAAATACTCCCTATCTAAGACAGAAATATGCATAGATTTATAAAATGCAAACTTAAAATTATACAGAAAAATTATTATTACAGAAATACAACAAAAATTTTTTAACTATACCTCACCATAGTAGGAATGCTAACTATGTGCACTGAGCAAAAAAAAAGGACCACTGTGTATAACTTTTGATCTTTGATGATTGGATTTCTATGTTTTAGGACACAATCTTAATAGATCGAGGGGGTGACTCCAGGTATGCTAATTAATAAGTGCAGATGATATTTTAGGCTACAAAACAGACACAAAAGGGAACTTACTCCGAATAAACACGCCTTCTTTTCTACATATTCAGATTTCTGACACCAAAAATATAGCTGAGATCTGGGAAATATGGTCCCAATAGTTTGGAACCAGTAATGTTAATTTTACTTCCTGCATATTTCACTATATCTCAAGAACTTTTTAAGTGAATTTAAAATATTTTTCACACAATTATAAAATTCAGTTATCCAAAGGTAATTCCACGCAAAAAATAACTTTTATTAAAAATTTATTATTTGTAATATTTTAATTAAGAATGGTCGAAATTTTTTTTTTGCATCATTTTAAAGAATCTAATTTCATACCGCAAAATACAAAATTTGAGCAAAATCGGTCGAATAGTTCCTGAGAAATCGAATTTTAAGTATCTGACTTTCTTTTAAATTCAATTCAGGGCAAAAATTATGTCCTCCTTCACATTTTGTAAATAATCACAGCTTAAAAAAAAAAAAATCAAATATCATGAAATCCGTGGTAGTAATTGCCGAAAAAAAGATTCATGACGAAATCACGTGAATCGGACTCCTCAAATGCGTGTTTCGTTTCGAGATTATGTTGTTGTAATAAATAATATCAGATAAAAGAAAAATCGAATTTAAAGACTATGGAGAAATCAATAGCAATAGCTGCCAAAATTTCTATAGAATTATTGCCTTAAAGAGTAAATATTCAAATACATGATTATAATTTTCCATATTGTTAGAAACATATCAAGATATTTAAAATTCACATGAAAATCAATATCAATAACTGCCGAAAATACAATTGAAACATTACATCGATTTACAATACTATTGGCATAAATTGAGCGTGTCAAAAAGTGATTATCTAAATGCATAATTCATGAAAATTTCGGTTGAAAAGAAATATTTTTTTACTTTTCAAAAGAAAAATCTTTCTGCAAGAACTCAGTAACGTTCTGCGACAAAGTCGCTGTGCCACTGCGACTCTGCCACCGGGATAGAAACTATTCGACCGATTTTGCTGAAATTTTGTAGTTTGCTATATAAAATTACATTCTTTAAAATGATGCAAAATATGTCTACCTTACAATTCAAACTTTTTTCAACCATCATAAAATAAAATAATAAATATTTACGAAAGGTTAATTTTTGTATGGAATTATCTTTGGATAAGCGAATTTTATAATTGAGTATAAAAAATTTTCAGTATGCATAAAAATTTCTTGGGTTATAGCGAAATACAGTAGAGTCTCGAAAGTTCGAGTCTCAGAAGTCCGAGGTTCCGCTTAATTCGAGGTGCCAAATTTTACCACTAGCAACCAAAAGCGGTCTTCCCATTTCCTCTCGCAACCGAAAGAATGCAAGTGTTATTTTTCGTTTCTTCCTGGAAAGAATTTCAGTAAGCCATCACCTTTTGTTCTCTTTGTTTTGGAAGGTGGCTAGGTAGGGGTTGGTTTGAAAGGAATTTTCAAACCAGATCTACAAGAGTTTTATTCTTCCAAGTTCAATTGTACTAGTAGCTTAGATGCTAGCTAGGGACTCAATACACGTGCTTGATCCTTATCATTTTGGAAACTTATTGCTGTTGAAAGTGTTGCATTAAGGTGCCTGCTGCGAAAATGAGTGGAAAAAATAAGAGAAAATTTGTATCTATGACAACTAAATTGAACGCTATAAAAATATTAGATGCAGGTGAAACAATAAAAAGTGTTGCTACCAATTTGGGTGTTGGAGAGGTAACAGTTGGTGACTGGCGCCGCAATCGAATAAAAATTGAGCAGTTTTGTTCACAGAAGTGCAATGAGACTCCATGAGAAAAAAGAAAATTTATGAGAACATCAGACTATGAGAAAACTAGCAAGGCTTTATTTCTTTGGTTTACTCAACAGCGTAGCAAAGGTACTCCTATAAGTGGCCCTATTCTTCAGGAAAAAGCTGTGTTTTTCAGAAATCAGTTCAAAGAAGGAGAAGAAGATTTCGCAGCAAGCGTTGGTTGGTTAGACCGTAGGAAAAAACGATATGGTGTACGTCAACTAAATATTTGCGGTGAAATACTCTCGCAGATACGTCAGCTGTGCAGGCATTTCAAAAACGGATTGAAGACATTATATTGACGGAAAAGCTCACACCTGACCAGTTATATAACTGTGACGAAACAGGTTTGAACTTTAAGATGTTGCCCTCAAAATCCCTTGCTTCAAAAGAGGAAAATTCAGCTCCAGGTCACAAAAAACGGAAGGAACGATTAACTATTTTAGCATGCGCCAATGCATCTGGAAATCATAAAATGAAACTGACTGTGATTGGGAAATCTGCCAAGCCTAGAGCCTTAAAAAGCATCACTAAAGAAGCCTTACCAGTACATTACACAAATCAGAAAAGTGCATGGATGAATCGAGAAATTTTCAAACAGTGGTTTCTAGAACATTTTGTTCCAGAAACACGGAAGGCATTGAGAAAAAATGCCTTGCAAAGCAATTTTGTTTTTAGATAACGCTCCATCTCATGCGGATGATGATAAGCTACGTTGTGGTGAAATCCGTGCTATATTTTTTCCTGCCAATGTTACAAGTTTGATTCAGCCAAAGGATCAGGGCATATTGGAAAATTTGAAGAAAAAATATCGACACCGTTTGTTACAACATTTAGTTCAGTCTATGAAAGTGTTGCGGATGTTTTGAGGAATGTAAGTCTGAGAGATGTTGTCTACTGGGTAGCAGATTCTTGGGAATAAGTTCAACCTACGACAGTAATTAAATCGTGGACTAAGTTTCTACCTGAATTGGTTACGCCTATTGAGAAAATTAATGATGATGATAGTGAAACAATTGTTTTGAAAGATTTGGTGAAGGAATTACCAGGCTGCGAAAACTCTAATGCAGTTGATCTAAATGAATGGCTAAATAGTGACGACAAGCTGGAAATAACAGACTCAAGTATTATAGAAATAATGGAAGATGAGGAAGAATATGAAACAGAAGAAAACGACTATCCGTTATCAGAAGAAAAAAAGTCTCATAGTGAAGATTCTGCAGCCTTAGAACTAGCCTTAAAATATGTAGAACAGCAAACTGAAGCCACCCCTGCAGATGTTTTGCTTTTGAAGAGTTGGCTGACTATCGCATCAACAAAGAGAAGTAATATACTGAAGCAACAAAAAATTGACAATTTTTTTAAATTGTAGAGAATCTTTTACGTCATTATACTAAAGAATAAAGGATTTTAAGGTAATATGCTCATTTTATTTAATTTCATTTGTAGTTGTTAAAAATTTTCTACTTTTTCGGAAAATCCGAGTTTTCAGTAATCCGAGGTAGTGACAGCCCCAATTACCTCGGATTTTCGAGACTCTACTGTATATATAAAGTAAAATTAACATTAAGGGGTCCAAACTTTGAAGTGCTCTCCTGACAAAATTTGATGTTGAAAATAAAAGCATGCTTATTCAAAGAATGTACGTCTTGTGCCTCATTTCATAATTTAAAATATTGTATGCACTTTTTAACTAGCATATTTGAGGTCACCCCCTCGAACCATTAAGATTAAGTCTTAGAACATGAAAATCTGATACTTAGATCAAAAGTTAATCAGGGTGGTCCGTTTCTTTATTGAGCACCGTACATTGATGAACTATAACGACCTCCTCCACATCTGCTAATGAACTCCTTTGGATGATGTAAAGGGCATGTGATTAAGTTGCAACGGTATTTAACTGCTGCTGGAGAATGTAAGCAATCATTCTTGCATTCACTCTAACGAGTGATGGAAAAGGCTACTGATTTAAGAGAATTTGACAGAGGGCAGATTGTAATGGATCGAAGACTTGGAGCGAGTATCACGGAACTGACATGACAGCTAGATTGGAACTGCTTAAGAAATTTGTACAACCTGCTTCCATTTATCTACCAATATCTAGTAGCATACATAAGGAAGGTTGCAGCTGTTTTTAATTAGAAAGGTGACACAACATATTATTGAGTAACTGGTCATAATGTTTTAGATCTTCAGTATGTTAAACATAAAAAAAAGTAAAAAGAAAAAACTTTTAAACATACTTAGTTCTGAACTATCAGGATAAGCACGAGCAAATTGTTTCCCAATCAGTTCATCATTAACGCAAATAACTTCACCATCACAAAGAGTAACATAAAGAGATCCAACAAGCATATTTTTTTCAACACCTTTTACTTCAATATATGCTTCCTCCATATCTAAGTTCAAGGAAGAAGGGGAAAAAAAGATTAAAAATAACTACATTTACAAAAAAAAAAAAGATTAGTTGTTTATTAGGGGTGATAGTGACACAAAGTGAAAAACCCTGAAGATTTTATGTGGTTCAAAAATTGGATAACAAGATATCAATTTCTATACTATTCATATTTAATATAACTCTTTGAACTAAGATTTATACTTAAATTACCTACCAATAAAAAATATCATACTTTTATAGCAATTAATTTAAGAAGAAAACTTAATTTTTGCAAGGATTGCAATGTTGGATTTCAGAATGCGAAAACACAAATCACAATTTTGGATTTTTAAATCGCGTAAATATGAGTCATGATGTGTGATTTTTAAATCCCATGAATATGACTAGCGACATTGGACTTTAAACTCACGTGAAAATGAATCACGACATTGAGATCAAAAATGTGCAAATACAAATCACGATATTGGATTTTTAAATCACGTGAATACAAAACGCGATGTACGAATTTTACTTAATTGTACAATAATTAAAAAATCACATGCCCTGCTCCTAGTTCCTAGACCTGGAGGGATAATACGAAAAATCTGGAATTCCAGAGTATACTGGAATACAATCATCCCTGTTTCATTACATATAGTCAAGCATTTTAAATGACCATTAAAAAATTACAAATACACATCAACCATAGAATACTAGGGCAGGCTATTTTAGTCCATTTATCCAACCACATCCATTGAACAACAAGAGAAAATGCATTCTGTGAAGCCACTAACATAAAAATATGTATAAAAAAAAAACTGCTTTCATTATAATTAATAGTCATATTGATTCTGCTTAAGAAATTTTTCTACATATTTTAAGGTTGAACAAGAACTTAATTTCCTAAAAAAAGAAAGGTAGCACAATATTTTAAGTATAGATGTTGGTCGGGTAAATACACAGTGAGTAGGGTATTCACAAATGGGTATTTACCTCCGCCTTAGATTAATACCCAAAATCAGGGTTTTTATAATTTTTTGTCCCTTATAAAGCACATAACCATCATTAATCTTGGTTATAGTTCTGGAAATAATACAACATCTTTTATTTTCAAAAATAAACAACAAAACTCAAAGATGTATAAATTCACCAAAATATTACAAAAAACTATAAATACTCTGCAGAGGAGAAAAGTTAATGTAAAAAAGTTTGCAGTCACTAAATATTAATGTAAAAAAGTTTGCATTGTGCAGTATCACAAACAAAACTTTATGTTAAGTGATTTATGTGAAGGTTAAACACTTTCCAAGAAAAAATCATTTTTTTCCAAGACAATAAAATCGAAGAAATGAATTATGAGAAGGATGAAATAGAAGAAACGAATGAGTGCAGGGAATAAGTTTAAAATTTCTTAAATGAGTTCATTTCTATCAGTTATATAAATTTAATATAAGTGATAAAAATAAAACTATAAATTTCATATCCAATTTTTTATTTTTTTAAAATAACTACAATAAAATAAATTATAATTTTTTTTTTTTAGTGTAAGTTTAAAATCATTTGATATTTTGTTTAAGCAGTTTCGTTCTGCATCTGATTAGAAGCAATAATAATTTAGGAGTCAGTTTTGAAACCATATGTATTGAAAATTATGAATAGAACTGTGAACTTTAAGATTATTAAACCACAGCTACTCTCAAAACTAAAAAGAACAATGATTCCAATAATTTACATATTCAAATGAAGGAATTTTTCCTCTTAGTAAATAAATAACTATAGACAATGAAAGGAAAACTTAATTATACCCTAAATATACATAGTTTTTCAAAAGCTCAAAAGAAAAACATAATCTTTGAATTTTCAATAAAATTCATAAATATCCAGGTATTTATGAATTTTGGGTATTTACATGGGTAAATGCCCAGGGTATTTTCCCAAAGCTATAAAAACCTGGGTACTTTATATCTTTAATTTAAGGTACTTTAAATACTTATGATAATTATTCTTAATTCTGGAATAACTTTCAATGAAAACTTTGAAAATTCAAATTTATATGCAGCAATCAGACTAAAAAATTTTTTCCTAGACATATCTTTGCAGGGATCCTAAAATCTTTTATAAATTCTAATTTTACAACCTGATTATTTTGATTTTTTCCCCCTAAAACAAGAATAACACTATATTCAATGATAGCACAGATAGAATTAATTCAATATTTAAAGTCAAAGTTGGAAGTATCAATTGCTTAAAAAGATTTTAAAATAAGATGTTTTGTTGAAAATAGAATTACCTCTTTTCATATTTGTAATATAAGATACAGAAGAAGGATCCCATGAATCTACAGGACTGAAGAAAAAAAAATCACATCAATAGCATTAACAATTAAATAGTTAAACAAAATTGGAAACATGAGAGAGAGAAAAAGCAATGATCCAAGCAAATTATGGCATGTCACCATAATTTTAATTCCATAATTTTAACAAACTTACCGCTCTTTCAAAAAATATTCAATTGATAATAAGAATTTTTTTACTTATAGTTACATTGACAAAACTGTTCACTTTTTGTAGAATAATGTAATTTCTCATTGAAATTCAATATATTTAAATAGAAGTCAGTTATTACTTTTTTAAAATTTATTATTACTTTTCATCTTAACTGCCTTAATCTGTTGCATTTCATTTTCCAATCAATAAAAGCAAAAGATATAACTAAACTTGAAAATAGATAATCAATAATTTAGTTCATTAACTTACATGAAAATAACCTTAGTATGACCAGCATTCACAATAATTCATTAACAAAAGACAGAGAAATCAGACATAGGGTTGATAAAATTTGATGTCCCTGATAATCCTTTTATCCTAATCAATCAGTTAAAATTACAAAAATATACAATTCTCCAACTTAAAGGAATTTTCTAAAAGTATACAAAAACCAAGAGAACTTTTAAAACAGGAGAAATTGCAATTATCCAGTAATTTACTAAAAATTCAGTTGAGTTGGTAGTTATATTGAAGCTAATAAAACTAAGGCAATAAAAAGTTCCAAGTGTTCATAATATCACAATTTTATTGTATTATTAAACAAATCATCACATTAAAAAGTAAAGACAGTTTAATTTGAATTAAGTTCAAATTAAATCATGAAATATGGGTAATCATGAAATATTCTATGAAAAAACAAAAATTCATAAATCTGGTAAAACATTCAAAACAAATATTACTTACCCATAAGATAGAGTCAAATCTGTTGAATTCACAACTAAGCTAATTGGTTCAACATCAAATAGTTTAAAAGTAATTGCTTGGAAAGGATGTGCCAAAAAATCAGAATTAATTTCATATACACTGAAAATAATAATAGTAATTACAAATAGTAAATAACAAGAGTGTGTTTGTTAAGTGCCATATTACACTATAGGTTTATAAATGTTTATGTTTATTCATAAACAAATTTGATATTCAATAAATCTATTCACACACTATTATTTGATTTTAATTGAAAACAATATATCCATTTAATATATGTTCATAAAAATATAAAAAATTCATAATTAAGTATAAAACAACTGCACAGCAACAAAAGAAAAAAAAATAGAATCAAGAACTTGTTTATCAAAAAACAAAAAAATTCCAAAAAACAAAATAAAATCTATAATAAATCAAAAATTTATCATAGAATCACCTTCAACAATTTTAAGACAAGTAAGGTAAAAATAAAATTAGTACTGAATTTTTGAACCAAATCAGAGAGAAAAGAGGCTATGAGAAAACTGAATAGAAATTTAAATTAGACTCACACATTACATTTCTTGATTTGAATAGGTAAAACACTGGCAATATCAATGACACAAATATTTTTCGACTTATGACAAAAATGGTTTAACTAGCAAAGCAAATCAAATTTCATCATTGTTGAATATAAAAATAAAGGCAATAACCAAATCCCAAAAATAAGACACTAATAAAAAAATCCTACCAAGAGCGAGGTACAGTGCATTCTTTCCCATAATCCAAAAGGTAAACTCTGTAATAAATGAAAAATATTGTTTAATTTGTGTGAATATACACACATATGAAAGCATGGCCACTGGTATTAGGCACAAACATAACTTACTTAAAAGTATATCCTCTTGTTGTATTAATTATGCTTTGAACTTGAGCACGGAAGAACTTCTTGTTAAACAAAACAATCACAATCTGAAAACAGTAAAAAATCATAAAAACAAATAAAGAAATATTATTTTATTGTATCTTAAAAAGTAAAGCATTTAGAAAATAATTAACATACATACATTTAAGAATTAAAAAAGAAAAGAATAGGAAAAAGTAAGATTAATTTTCATTGGATTTACTTCAAGAAAGCTATATTTTTTACAAAACTTATAATATACTTTTGTAGAGTGAAAGCATTTAAAACTATATATATATATATGTAGACAGCATTATTATACAATGTAGTAATGTACATTAATAACTAACAAATAAATATTAAATGCTAAGTTATAAGAAATTTTTTCTTCTCTTCTTTCAGAGAGTATTATGAATAATTACAGATGTAGAAAATGCATGATTCAATGCACATTTGCACTTACTGTATCCTTTAATGGAATTTGGCTAAATGGCAATTCTATAGATCTATAATAATTTTGCATCGTTTCTTCAACTTCAATAAATTTAATAACTTGAAGCGAGGCTCCGATACTTGCATATTCTTTAACAACATAATGTGCAGGATCTTTTACCTAGAGCAAAACATAAATGTTAATAAACTTTACTCAACGTCTACAAAATAAAAAAAAGGCTACATAACTAGACATTTGTTGGGAGAAAATTTCACTGTTATTAACCAATACATATGAATGTGCATATGTATTGATGAGTAACAAAGGCAGAGATAGTAGGTCTGCCTAACTGGTTTCTGCCATAAGAAAACATACGAATATCAGAAATGAGTTTGAAAATCTTAAATAAATTATTACTAAAATAATTTTAAAAAAGTTACAACCATGTTTTGTTGATTCCAATCAGCTAAATTTAAATCTAATGCATTTTTCCAAGATATGAGATATTATCAATTTAAAAATTTGCTAAGTGCATAATTGGAGGGCTTAAAATTTTTATTGATTTATGAAGTTTTAAAATTTATTGCTGTGTTCAACTAGAAAAATTACATTAGTACTCAATGTCATTTTTATAATGATATTTTGAACTTTTATAACCTGTTTTGGATTTCTCCAAATAGAAACTAAGAACAAAGTGAAAATTTCATGTAATTTTTTAAATGTAGTTGAATGTACCATATCCAGAATGGGGGACAACATTCAGATAATAGGTCTTTAATGTAAGATAATAGGTCTTTAATGTAAAAAAAAAAAACATTAAATTAATGCATTATATTCAAGAAAAAAATAACAGATGATTATTGATGTCAATTTTATACAACAAGGTTTCCTGACAGGTTAAATCACATTTAATCAACAAATTGTTAAAAATGAAAACATTTTTGCATAAAAAAATAAATAAAAGTGAGCAGAAGAAAATTTGAGCTTTCTCTTTCACGAATAAAGACATTTCCTTCTACTTTTTTATTTCAATTTGATGTGCGGAATTAAATTAGCAAATAATCCGATATAATTTATAAGTAAAACAATCTGCTTAACTTAAAGAAAAATTAATTTAAGACAGAGAAATTGATATTTAGATGAAAACATTCATAATTTGAAGCAAAATAAAGCTTGTTTGCTAGTGTTATTTTCAAACACTATTAATATGCAGCTTTTAAATATTCATAGTTATATTCTTCTCGGTGAAACAAGATTATTTTTCTTTTACTTGTATTTTAAACAACTTTTTTAATGTGCTTTTAGAGACAGAATAAATATTTAGCTATCCCAAAAGCAGCAACAAGAAATATTTTTTTTACTAATACTATTTTTTTTTAACAAATCGTGAATATAGAAAAAAAAACTTATTTTTGATTGCTAAAAAGTGTCTAGAAAATAGACGCCAGATATAAGTGTTTGTATACTATACTATAAAAAATTTTATAGGTGAAAAAAAAAGAGAATAAAAAAAATCTAAAATTTAAAGAAAAATCTACAAAATCAAAATTGTGACTTTTTTTTAATTTAGCCAGTTTTAGAGGGTTAATAATTAATGCATTTCTTTTCAGTTATTAACAAATTTGAAGTATACATTTCTATGCACTAGTATAAAATTATTGACAGTATGCATCTCAACATAGTAAAATAGTTTGAAACACATTATGATGTTTTCAATTATAGTTATACTTATAAAATTTCATTCATTATAAGCTACATTTTTTAAGCAGTGAAATCGCCATGAAAGTCCCCCTATATGTAACAACCTCCTATACTATAGGTGGAGAACCTGCGGCCTCCGCGAGGTTCTTGTGCGGCCCTTTGCCACCTAGTACAAAATGGTAGAGTTCGTTTCAAAAAACAACTACTGTACATCAACGCCATGACAGTTGCGCGAAAAATCCCGCCAAAGACTGAAAATTCCACAATGTTTATGTAATTTACATATCTAAAAGAAACGAATAATGTTCTATGTAATATTTATTTGAAAATAAATTAAAATTACAAAATACTATTTACAAAATTTGTTGGTTTCAGATCTCCCATTTGAGTGTCACACCTTGCTTTGGCTTCTCTGACTCGAATCTCTCAACGCTTCCCTGTTGCGATCTGCAGCAAACTGTAGTTAACAGTGCGTGCTTATAACAGTTACACGGCTTATAACAGTTGTTAAAGATATTATTTGATATTCGTTTTTTTATCCATCATGTCAAATAGTAAGAGAAGAAAATTAGGTGATGAAAACAGAACATTTAATGTAGAATGGGAGTTAGATTTTTTCTTTACTGCTGAGAAAGATAAAATGATGTGTTTGTTGTGCAATACAGTTTTAAATACTTTAAAAAAAGCGAATGCAAATAAACACTATTTGACTCATAAAGAACATAAATATTTCGCTTTAGAAGGTGAATCACGAAAAGCTGCACTTCAAAAGTTGAAAAATGAGAAGCATCATCAGCAGGCATCTTTTAGTGCCTTTGTAAATCAAAATTCCGCTGCAGTTGCTGTTACNATTTTCTCGCGTTAGAGGCACATAACTAATGTGCCTTTAAAAATGAGAGGCACCACAAGAAATGAAAGGCACCAAAGCAAACGCGAGTCAATGCGCGGTACGAAAGGATTTTACCGGTTCCCTGTGCCTCTCAAATGGGCTTCAATTTTTTTTCTTCGGTACGATGTAACGGAGAAGAAGCGCATGCGCACATCAATGAAATATTTTATGACGAAATACAAATAATAAAAGCAGACGATAAAATTAGAACACCAGAAAGTTGTTGATTTTTTAGAATTAGTTTTGTGCGGAATTTGAGTTTTCATATTACCCGTTACGGGTTTATCTAGAGTGCCTTGATATTTTATCTATCCCGTTACGGGTGAGTTTTCATATATCCCGCTACGGGCACTTTTTCTAGTTTCCTTTATGAGATTTAACTCATCTCAAGTTGTTAAAAAGGTCGATTCTTATTCAATATCTCGAATACTCTAGCAATATTTGTTACTTTAAACTTATTGCACCATTCAAGCTGCTCCATTTTTTTTCTCAATTCCACAAATTTTATTCAATAAAATTTTTCACAATTGAAGTCATTAATATTAAAAGGGGGTATTTTAACAAAAATTTGTTTTTTTGTTAGTTCTGAAATAGTTTATTTGGAGTTCTAGATAAAATAAATATTATCATTTTGCTCGTTTAACAATGAAATTTCATCCGAAGACTCTTTTTTTTTAATTATCAAAGAATGTCTCACAATCAGATAATATTGGCGATTACTTAGTAATGTAATAAAGGAATAATAATCTTATTTGTAAAATTTTGACCCATATCAAATTCATACAATGACATTATATGGGGAATATATGGGGAATATATACCTGCCCATGGTAAATATCAATAAATAAATATTCCAAATTCATAGCGAGAAATAAGGAACGCTATAATTTATTGGCATATACCATAGGTGGGGAACCTGCGGCCTCCGCGAGGTTCTTGTGCGGCCCTTTGTCACCTAGTACAAAATGGTAGAGTTCGTTTCAAAAAACAACTAGTGTACATCAACGCCATGACAGTTGCGCGAAAAATCCCGCCAAAGACTGAAAATTCCACAAATTCCTTTTCTGAAAATTCCACAATGTTTATGTAATTTACATATCTAAAAGAAACGAATAATGTTCTATGTAATATATATTTGAAAATAAATTAAAATTACAAAATACTATTTACAAAATTTGTTGGTTTCAGATCTCCCATTTGAGTGTCACACCTTGCTTTGGCTTCTCTGACTCGCATCTCTCAACGCTTCCCTGTTGCCATCTTCAGCAAACTGTAGTTAACAGTGCGTGCTTATAACAGTTACAGGGCTTATAACAGTTGTTAAAGATATTATTTGATATTCGTTTTTTTATCCATCATGTCAAATAGTAAGAGAAGAAAATTAGGTGATGAAAACAGAACATTTAATGTAGAATGGGAGTTAGACTTTTTCTTTACTGCTGAGAAAGATAAAATGATGTGTTTGTTGTGCAATACAGTTTTAAATACTTTAAAAAAAGCGAATGCAAATAAACACTATTTGACTCATAAAGAACATAAATATTTCGCTTTAGAAGGTGAATCACGAAAAGCTGCACTTCAAAAGTTGAAAAATGAGAAGTATCATCAGGAGGCATCTTTTAGTGCCTTTGTAAATCAAAATTCCGCTAAAGTTGCTGTTACGTATAAAATAGCACATGTACTTGGAAAAAGGGGCAAACCATTTAGTGACATTGAAATAATTAAAGAATGTATTGTTGAAGCAGTGAATATGTTAGATCTAAGAAATGTCGACAAATACAAACAATTACCTCTTTCAAAAAGAACTGTAACAGATCGACAGCACGAATTAGCGCAAAATGTAACAGAGCAACTTCATATAATTATACAAAATGAAGATGTTTATTTTTCAATTGCTTTAGATGAAGGCACTGATAAAACAGATTCGGCACAAGTTTTATATTTTATTCGTGCTATAACTAAAGATTTTCAATGTTACGAAGAACTACTTGCGTTGGGTACACTAACTGAAAGAACTCGCGGAGCCGATATTTCCGAAATCTTCAAAGAAGTATGTAATAAATTACAATTGAATGTCAGTAATTTAGTCAGTGTCTGCACCGATGGCGCACCTTCCATGAGAGGCAAAAAAGAAGGATTCGTTGCTTTGTTAAAAAAGGAAAACTTAAACTTGAAAAAATTGATATCATTTCACTGCATTTTGCATCAGCAAAATCTTTGCGCAAAATCTACCATTTTGCAAGACACTCTGGATAGAACCATTGCAATTGTCAACTATATTCGCGTAAATGCAATGCGTCATCGTGAATTTCGGCAGATGCTCTCTTTAGATGAGGAAACGTATAGTGTTGACCTACCATACTACTGCAAGGTTCGCTGGCTATCAACAGGTCAGGTTTTGATAAAGGTTTTGTCTTTACGACGACAAATTTTAAACTTTTATCAAGAACAAGGAAAACAATGTGATCTATCAGATGAAGTATTTCTCAGAAACCTTACATTTTTGTCTGATATGATGACAAAACAAAACAATTTAAATATTTGCCTGCAAGGAGAAACGAGGTATATTTATGAAATGTGGCAAAAGATCCAAGCGTTTAGAAAAAAATTATCATTTTTCAAAACATTGCTTTGATGATCGGAAATATCTGCACAACACTTCCCGGAGCTAGCTAAAATGTTAAATGAGCAGAACTGTAAAAATAAAATATTCGATGAATATGTAGGTGTCTTGGATTGTTTAATAGAAGAGTATACTAAAAGATTTTGTGATTTTGACGAGCACACTCCTGCTATGAAACTGGCATTTGAACCACACTTAATAGATATATCGGAGGCTCCTGCAGAACTACAAATGGAGTTAATTGATTTAGGGGAAGATAGTATCATCAAATCCCTTTTTAACGCTAAAAAGGATCCCATAGAAATCTGGAAAAATGCTGTTGAATATCCATGCCTTCCAGAACATGCTCGACGTTTACTTTCCTGCTTCAGAAATACCTACTGTTGCGAGACAACATTTTCTCTCATGTCAAAAATAAAAACAAATTTACGAACGCAAATTACAGATGCACATTTAGAGGATCAATTAAAGCTGTGTGTTACGAAGCTTGATCCAAATATACAATTACTGTCAAACAAAAAACAAAGCCAAATAAATCACTAACTTAGTTAATAAAAAAATATTTTTTATTGTATTTTTTTATAATATTTTTATATTATTATTTTATATGTATATTATATTTAAAATTTTGTAGTATTATATTTTATTTTTTCTATACAATGCAATAAATTGTTAAATCTATAGAAAAACTATAATAATTTCACAAAAGTCACTTTCTTAGGTCAATCAGCTTATGCGGCCTCTCTTATTGCTGCCTAATTTAAATGTGGCCCCTAATGGTAAAAAGGTTCCCCACCTCTGTCCTATACAAACTAACATCCTCTATTTACGACCACTTTTGGAAAGCACTAAATTTTTCCTTATAAACTTTGTTTTGAAAAAAACCTTCGAAAGAGACCATCAAAACTGTTCCCAGCAACCAGGTAATTCTCACAACAAATGCAGAAAAGGTTGACTAAGGAAACACTAAAATGTCCAAAAAAAATATTAATGAAAAAAAAAAGCAGATTAAAATGTTTTCAAAATATTTGTGTGAGACTCTTATTTATAGAGCTCTTTTAAATGATCTCTGAAAGAGATCTAGAACCTCATGCTGCAGCCAGAGTGCACTAAAGATGATACTATTATGGTTTATCTTTAGAGTTAAAAGTTAAATTAGAAGAAAGAAAAACTTTTTCTGAAGAATCTAAGCATCTTAAACAAACAAGCTTTAAAGCTAACTAATTTTAATGATAAATTAAATGCAAACTAAACAAACTTAATTTTTTATATATTTAAAAATATGTCTAACTTTTATAATTGGTGATTTTGTGTACAATAGAAGTGTACAATAAAAGAAGGGATATGAGTAGCTTCGCAGTAAATTTTATAAAAAAAAGGACAGAAAGCAAAGTTCAAACAAGTAATCTTACATCGATTATTGTTACAGTTATATTATTGTAACAGCGATTATCATAGCTAGCAAAGTTCAAATAAGAATTTTAAAATTTAATCACTTAGGAAATTGAAAAATGTAATCTTACATCGATTATTGTAACAGCAATCCTTCCAGACCTCAGGTACTGAGTCGATATAGTGCTTTGTTTGAACATCCTGACCTATTAACAAAAAGATGGCAGTTAGTACAAAATATTAGGTATAAACAAAAAATGTATAAACAAAAAATAATTTCCATTTTGGCACATGTTTGCATTAACTACAATTCCCAAGACACCAAAAAATTTTAAACTTACAAAAAGTGAGGAAAAAATGTTGGGCTATACTGGTTTTCCTAAGTTTCAGATTCTCCAGCTACATCTCAGGGTTCCCACTCTATGATGAGATTGAAATTCAAGGACTTTCCCGGACTTTTCAAGGACCTCAACAAAATTTTCAAGGACCTTAATCTAAGTGTCACTGATTAGAAGGTCCAGGATAATACCAGCACTATTTAATAACATATTTTATTCAACAAAACAACATCAACAATGGTATACAATTAACAAGCAGACAAACATAACATCTTACATCCAGATCTCGTACGTAAAGGCCAACTAATCTAGAAGTATTTGGGGGAGGTTATCCAATGGATGCGCGCATGCGCTAACATATAAGTTTCAGTTCATATTTCTAAAAGTTTCACTTCGGATTTTAACTTACCACACTAAGACCAATTTTAAAAATTATTCTCTTCTATTTTACTAGAAGCAACAATGCTTGTTGTGGCAATAATTAATTTCAAATATAATACCTAAATGCTTTGCCTATATAGAGAGAAGAGAGTATATGTATTATGGACTAAAATTTATATTTTTTTAAAAACAACCCTACTGGTTTTACATATTAATTCACAAAATCATTTTCAGCACAATCTATAACTAATGGTAATGAGGTGTTAATGGTGAAATCCTTTAATCCTGTGTATTTCCATGTGAAGGCTGCATGAAAGACAGAGCTAAATCTTAGGTATTCCATATTCCATGACTATTCCATAACCCCCTCCTCTCCTCTATTAAACATCGTTTCTGAAATTATTCATCCATAATTTACACAACCTTCTCTAAATGTTATGCAGCAACAATTCTTTCTGAAAATAAAAATTAGAAGGAACATATCCCATTTTCACCATGTTTAAAAGCATTATTCGTTATGTGTAATCCACAACTGCCAATGAATATGACCTGGTGGGAATATTTCTCTTTTAATTCACACTGAAGCTTCTAATAGAATTTCCAATTGACATAGGGTCCATCCATGGATAATTGAAGTATTTTAGAGAGCTTTTAACCATCATCCATGCATTTGTAAAAAGAGGACAAAATATTTTCTGCAGTTCCATGACCCATAAATTGGGAGGTAAGATACTTAGTGCAAACTTTATTATCAATTCCTTACCATAATGTCCATCTGCTTAGATTGTAGAGACTGATTTAACGTCTCATCAAAGAGTACAGTGTAGCAATCAACATTCTTCAGCTCATTTATAAGAATCCCTTTGAAGTATAGTGCCAATCCAAAGGAGCCCAAATAGGCTCACTTTGTGGCACTACAAAAAAATTGTCTCGCTATACAGCTATCAGCAAACATTTTGGAGAACAATTTACTAATCCCTTCACAGGAGTTACATGAATAATTACTAGTGATGCACTTCAGACTCCAGAGAATTTCAGCATCAAGCACATTCCTTTTGACCAGATAAGAAGACAATGTTACCTCGGCCACTAAAGTTTCTGTTTCACATGGGGCACACGATGTTGAAGGAGTATTTACACCAGATGAATTAGATGTTGATGTCTTTGGAAAAAGAGAACTCAGGGCATGAGACTGCTTTTTTGTTTTACCTTTCTTTCATGTGTGATTTCAGAGCAGATTCTTCCATTTTCGCGATATCGATCTCCTTCATGCATAATCGGCACTTGGCTCTGAACTTCTTTTCGGGCATCGATAAAATCCATTCTTTATAAGCTTGATTATCCATCCATTGGGGATTAAAATAGCACTTCCCAGGCATAACTAGTCTAAACTACATAACACAAATACGAAGCCGTGCCTTTGCGAATACGCTTTACAATAAAGTTTTGAAATGACGCAAACGTAAGGACAAGTGCGGATGGTAAAACGGCAAATTTATTGAAAACTACAAGGTACATATTGTTACGAAATTCGAGAGTATTCCAGTTTCGATAAGAAAAAAGAAGATCTAAGCATATGCGACAGAAGATGAAGTGGAGTCTCGCCCCGAACGCATTGATTGTCTGCTGTGCTCCGCGCGCTTGGCAGACACCAAGACGCTAGGCCCGGTTAGAAACGGTGCCGTTAAAAATCACGTGAGAGAGCTCGGGAACAAAACAGAAAGAACGAGAAAGATCCGCGGGTGTTTTATAAAAAGGGCCGCCGGCAGTATCAAGTTTTTCAAGGACCTAAGACGTTTTTCAAGCACTTTCAAGGACCTAAATACCTAAATTTAGCAAAAAAAAATTCAAGGACTCTCAAGGACCGTGGGAACCCTGCATCTGTATCGGTACAATCCATGACTAACTCAAAGGGTATAATATGCAGTCAAACCCTTACATATACTTACTATATACACTTATATTTTTTAACTTTTGCACATACAAAAACCCTTTAGGGATAGTGAAATATCACTACCACGTGTTATACCGAAGTTGATTCTCTTCTGTGATGTCTCTTAACTTAATCTTTTAATTTATATATTTTTCAAGCGTTTTGCCTGACACTGACCAGTCATATTTTTTAACAGGTGTAAACAATTCTTTGCTAGGATGTCTTAAACAAATAGAGATTGATAAGGTAATCTTCCCAGGAAGTTGTCAAAACTTAGATTAATTAGGCGCGGGTACTAAAGTGAGTAACATGTTTATCTTCCTCAGTGCAGAAAATATAAAATTTTGATCACTAGATGTTGTTAAAATTAGATTATTAATTTAGGCATTCGAAACTAAAAACACTTCAGTGTAAAAAAAAAAAAAATCATGGCTCTTCAAAGTTCTACTTTTTAACTTCCTCAAAAGTAACTGCACCATACACGTTAAAATTGCGAAAAGCTACATAAATTTATAATAATAAAAACTATAATAATCATGCAACTTCGGTTTTAATGAGCTTCTTAAGAGACAGAATTAATTTCGCTAACATACCAGTTAAAAGTAATTTGAACACCAGAATAAATTCTTTTTCTTTTCTACCAACCCATACTTATAATTCAAACAACGAGCATCGCATGCTCGAGTACGTTTTGAACAATATTATTCCATTTGATTTGTTTTTCTTCTTTGCTTTTAGCTTTCATAACTTCCATTGCATTGCCTTAGGTACCATTCAGACTGTATAAAAATAACTCCTGTATATAAATTTGGATATGCGAATTAGAACTTGATTGGATATTTAGCCGAGAAAGAAGCGAGAATAGCCCTTTTTGGCGATGTAACTGCAACTGTAGTTTTACTTAAAAATAAATAAACAATAGGTCCATGAAAATTTTCATTTCAAGATTTAAACTAGATTTATTTAAAATATACTTTGATGGTTAACAAACTAACAATATTTTTTTCATAAACTATTGAACTAAAATTATCTGTCTCGCATTTGTAATAAAGATGAATACTTTAAAAGTTCTACTATGTGAGTATTTTAAATTTTCATATAAACATTTTATAAAGCTTATTTTTACTTCCCTTCTTTTCTACAGTCTCAAATTTTGCGTATATTCTATAAATTGTTTGTTCGTGTAATTCCTGAGTCCGTTTTTCGATTAACAACAAAATTGTTGTAATTACTGGAACATAGGTAACTGTATTATAATGAAATGTCCTTGACTTAGTGATTATTTTATCTGGGAAAGGTAATAATATTGTTTTTGTAAAAGTTTGTGATATTACATTTTCTAGAAACTGACTGGAAAAGTTTTAATGAAAGGATAGTTTTTTATTACTGAAGTTTCTAGTTTTTTAATAAAGGATATTTTTATATTACTTAAACAACTATTTACAAATTATACAATCATATATTAACAAACTAAGCATTTGATTAGATAAAAGATTAAATAAAGAAACTTACAAAGCATTGTTAAGCTGCTTATAAGATAATTTAAGTTACTTTCCTTTAATTCTTTGAGAGACAGGGGAAATCAAGATTTTGGCACACATCTTCGAAAGCCAGCTCTTTTGTATATTGTACAGAAATATAGAAATAGTTTCCACACTTTTAACTTCATTTAATGAGAGTTTATAAACTTGAGAAGGAAAGTGTAAGTGCTACAGTCGCCAATCTAACACATAATTTTTCATTTTAAGTTTTTGGAACTACATCATCAATTTTTAATTCTAGATTATTATTTTTTCCCCATATATATCAGCGTACCTAAAAACCTTGAAAATAAATAATTAAAAAATCTGCTAACATTGAAGCAAGATCAAATATGATAGATATAATGTAAATCAGAGCGCATGTTTTCTTTTTGTTTTAAGTTTGAAAAAAAAACTAATAAAATATTGTTATTACAGTTAATAAATATGAACTGTCGCTTAAAATTACTAAAATAATGCATTTGATATTTTTTTTATTGAATTTATAACAAGAAATTATAATGATCACGAATTACCCTGGTGATTAAAAATTACTACACTTATAGAGGGTAATGTTTGATGTACTTAACTGTTGTTAAATTTAATTTTTACAATAGATATGAAACAACTAATCAAAATCTTAGCCTTTTTATCGATGAAATATGTAAAAAATTACACAATATTTAATTATTTTTAAGAAGAGGAGAAAAAAATTTCTAAAATTTTGCATATTTAAGAATTTGTTTTATAAATGGCAAGTATAGTAAGTTTAAAGGATGCTTTATTTTATAAATTAAACAACCTATTACAATTAATCAAAAAGTCTATATTTATACTAAAATTACCTAGATTTCTTGTCCATGTTTAAAAATTCATCATGATCAATTTTTAAAATAAAAATTAGGGTGATCATTATTGTCCCATGAAATGTAATCAGGAATTATTCTGGTTCATTACCACATTTTATTAAGTATCATGGACATCAATTATACTTTGGTGATTTTTTGAAGCCCTTTAAACAAGTAAGGACCAAATAAATAGTAGGCACTGTAGGAAATTGTGTCCCATTGTGGATTAATTAAGTTAAATTATTCATTATTTAAACTACTTTTACTCATTTTTTTAGGTATGAGAAATGTGTCCAAGCTGTCAATAAACCAAGTGGTAAAACCTTCCTTAGTTCAATTTTCTACTGTCACATCAAAGGACAATATTCCTGAAAAAAGCAACAATATTCAATTTTCTAAAATTGCCAAACCTGTAAATGAAGAAGTGAACCCTGTAGAAGCTGAAATTATCACCAAAGGTTTGTGCTTCAAATTTTTTAAAACAGTGATGTATTGTAAAAAAATAGTCTTTTTAAAAAGACTAATATTTGCTAGTTGTTAAGATATTTATCTTCAATTTCATTTTCTTAGTGGGCTTTGTGATGGATTGGTTTATTAAAAATAAAATCCTCCATGAGGAATGCATTATTATAGGTTTAAATCTTTTTTTCTTTAATTTATTTATTCAATATTTTGAAAAAAGTAATATGGTTTGATAACTTAGGTTGGCTTTATAAAAAGTAGGAATCCTTTTCTTATTTATTATGTTCATGAATTAGTTATACTATTGAAATTTAAATTATGCTAATTTCTGTTTATTTAATTAATAAACTTCCAACTATGTTTTATTTCAAAAATTAAATTTACATCTTTATCTTCTTGTATAAGTGTCATTCATTGCAAAAGAAGTTTGACTCCTTGATCTTAAATTTTGTTTATTTTGGCTTAATTGTTTTACGTTTAATCATATCTTTCATTATAAAAGTAAAGCAACTCCAATAACTGTGTAAACAATATAAAATAGATAGTGCTGACAGAATACTCCTATTTGTTTTCCTGCAGGAAACTTTTATTACAGGAAAAGAATACAGGAAATTCCTATATTCCCAAAACATATATTTCCTGTATTTCTTATAATTGTTTCCTGTGTAGAGTTACAAAACTTTTATTATTTAAAAATTTATTTGCAGGAGGATAATTCACCATGATCTATTACCTGTATCACTCTGTAAAGTATAATTCAAAAGCAATAAGAAAATCTTTGTCAATAAAAAAAATTTACATTTTTTGTATTACAATTAAATTATGTAATAAAAGGATACTTTTACAAAAGATTTTCTTTTCAACACATTTTTAATTTGTTTAACGAAAGTAGTAATTAAAAATTAAACCTTCCTTGCAATGAGCTCTTTAAGATGTTGATAACAATATTTATCCCAATAAATTAATACAATTATTAAATTTTTGGCAGTTCTGGTCATTTTAATTCACATGTTGTTTAGTTTTATTAATTTTATAATTTTTTTTTGTATTTAAACAATTTTATTGTGTTTCATTTGAAAAGAAATCTTAAAATAAAATTAATTTCCTTTGAACAGTAAATTGTTAAATTTAACATTATATTTATTATCAGATACTCATAAATTCAATTTTTTTTCCATTATAAAGTCAGGCTTATGATTTTTTTTTGTATACCATACCAGGCAATATCAGTATTATTTTGTTACACAATATTTTGTGCTTAAAACTTATGTATCAGTTTTGGTAAATGTTCAGTTTATTGATACTCAACTATCTTTAGAATTAGCATTTGTTAGTATATAGTTAAATATTCTTTTGGTATACAAATACAACATATATTTTTTAAAGTAAGTGTAGGTTATTGAAAAAAATATTATTGATGTCAGAATGCTGAAATAGCAATCACGAATTTTACATTTGATTCTATAAAACATTTACACTGATGCTATATAATTTATGACAAATTATTTTATATTTTCAGATATTCTTTCAAAGATTAATACACAAATCAAAGAGAAGGCACATAGTCGCCTGTTTGCAGTCATTCAGTTCTGTGAAAATCAGTATAAAATTACTGCTGAAGATATCATCTCAGTAGGA
The DNA here is from genome assembly GCF_043381705.1 of Parasteatoda tepidariorum. NCBI lineage: Eukaryota > Metazoa > Arthropoda > Arachnida > Araneae > Theridiidae > Parasteatoda > Parasteatoda tepidariorum. The sequence continues at coordinate 57,004,133 of NC_092204.1, forward strand.
TCTTTTTTTCCTGCTAAAGTCGGTGAAAAAATTCGCCTTGAGAAAGTGAGTAATACAGCAAATTTTTTAGTTTCTTTAAAAGCGTAATTCAACTATGAGCCAAATTTTCTTCTTAATTATTTTTCTATTAATAGAAATTTTCTGTAATGTTGTATATTTTTTAATTACCATCTAAGCATTTTTAATATTCAATCATACTTGTGCCGCCTTAACTTGTTAGCAAATGTATTTATAAGTATTTTTTCTAAATTCTACATTGCTTTATTAAGTGAAACACACAAAGTATAAAATGATAATTATCTGTTTGATGACTAGAAAATAAATAACATTGTTTCGATTTTATGTTTCAGATATAAATACCAGATAATTAATTTTTTTTACATATCAAATAAATTTATTGTTTTCTTAATTTAATTAATGACACATATCATATTATTCTGATTCTACCTATCATATAAACTTAATGTATGATTTAAATATTTTGCAAAATTTTATCTAAATAAAAAATTTCTATTTTTAGCCTTAGGCTAATAAAACTTCTTGAAACTCTTATTATATTTTCTTTTTTTTTTTTAACTTTTCACTGACAGTGCTTAACGTGATAACACCTGCTATTCTGGTCCATCTGTTCCACCCAACAAAAATGTTGACCAAAAATCAAAGTTTATCTTCGGTACTTTTAGGTTAGTCAGGCATGATCGAAAAAATCGCCAAAATTGTTTGTAATCCTCCACCAACTTTTTTTAAATATTTTTTTTAATTAAAAAATGGTAGAATTTTCTTGTGCAGATGATAGCCACGCCAAAATATATCTTATATTCTGACGACATCGAATGTCAGCCGACAAATGTCAAATTTTTGTAAATTCTGTTGTAACTTGACACTTTTCACCAGAATAATTTATATGTTTGAAGTTGCTTGGTATATTTTTAATCAAAATTTAATATTTGATATGGATTTCTGGTAAAATTATGGAATTTAAAATTTATGGATTTAAGTAGGAAAATAATGTTCTGAATCATTATTGAGCGCCTTAAAAATTATCTTAAAATTTTTTAAAAGTATTGTCCTAAAATTTTCTGAATTCCACTTTAAACCCTCTACTCTATAATAATAATAAAAAAAATTATTACATCATTAGCATGGAGCCTTGGGCAACAGCTTCACTTTCTTTGCCCTTATGATGGTTCTGAGCATTTTCATAAAATTATTTTAATTTTCTCCAAAAAGAGGAAAAAATGTGCCAAAGCAATGCTCTTTATTATATCATGCCACTATACAGAAATTTTCTTGGAGCTCATGTTCATATTAATCAGTATTTAAAAACTTATGTTACTTGTTGTAACAATTAAAAATAATTTATCTTCTTAAATTTTGTCTGAAATTCATGTTTTTTTCAGGTACTGCTTGTGGGGAGTACAGATTTCACTTTGTTGGGACGACCATTATTGAAGTATGTTTAAAATATGTTTTTTCTTTCTGAATTTCTTTTATGCTCTAAAATTTTATCTGTATAACTTATTTTCTTTTTTTAATTCTTTAACAGTCTTTCATATTTAATCTAGTCTTATGCTTTCTAGAACAACTTAGATAATTTCACGTTTTTTTATTGAAAACTTACTTTATAATAAGGATGTGCTAATAAAAATCTTATGAGATTCTGAGGGAGGTTAGTTTGAATTTTCAGAATTATTTAAAATTAACATTTCATAACCGCTATCTAAGTATAAATAATGTTAAAACTTTTGTATTAAATAGACAGACATAAATGAGCTATTATCATCAGAAAATTAATTAAATGTTATCATTCACTCTGTATAAATTAAATAATTTACTTACCGATGATAGCAACTGGCCTTTTAACTTAGAATTTTGATAAGATAAACAAAAAAGAAAATAAATCTTATCACCCTTCACAACTTTTGATCTAATAATCGAATTTTCCTTTAAAAGCTTACAGAAGTTGCTTCAAATGTGCTAATTTTAATGTTATTTATAAATTATGTTACAAATTCAAGCATAAAAATGTCTTTGCTTAAATATATTTTTTTTTCTTCAATAGATTTAGAGTTTTGAAGCTCAGAATATGCAAGGTTGATACAATTCAAAAATACATTTTGATTTTTTATTTCGCAAAAACTATTTAGCTGGTCTTGCCAGATTTAATATTATTTTAGCAATGAAAAATTCTTTGTTAAAGAAGCTTTCAAAATTTATTTACCTTATTTAAGATTTTTTTTTATCATTTTTGAATTAAAATTTTTATGTTAAATTATACTTAACAAGTTTTATAAATAGATGTAATAATGTTGAGCATAATTAACTGCAAATTTATGGTGAAAAATGCAAAAAATACAAGTAACATTTAAGAGATCAAACTCTAGACTGTTTTCTTGACTGAATAATTTGGATCATATTTTCTAAATTCTTGCCCCATATTTAAGGGCACTAAATTAGTTGAAAGGGCACAAAATTTGTGGAAAATTTGTCGTATGTTCTGTCGTACATTGACTAGTACTACTTGTTTACATAGATAGCTCTAATTAATTAAGTCCTTTGTATCGATGATTTTATCTTATAAAATGATAAAAGAAAAAAATTAAGTCAAACGTTATTGGATGTGATACCTTGTTTTTTCTTTACTCACTATACATATAAATTTTGCTGATTTTTGGAAACTTCTTTTGTCTCTGTAATAAGCTGAGATAATTGTTGCTAAATATAAAACTGCCAATCTTAAATAGAGTATTTGTATTTTTTTAGCAAAGATTTAGTCCACATAGAGGCTACAGTTATTGAAAAAACCTACATTGTTCCAAGACCTATTTATCGACATTTTAAACAATATCGAAGATTACATTGTAAGTTATAAAAATATATTTTATATTTCTACTTACTTTTAATCGACTATTTAACTTTTGTTAATTTATGGAGATTTATGAATTGTATAACAACTTTTATATAAATATTTTAAATTTCAGTGAAGTTTAAAAAAATTGTTATTTGTTTTTTTAATCGTATTACAAAGACATACATTATATTTAATTGCAGTAAAAATGCAATGACACTTTTAATCAGAAACAACAGAAAAAAAGGAAAGAAATATGATTAGTTTCTCATATTACTTTTATTGTTATAAATTTATGTCAGCAATTTTTCAATATCTCAAAATTCATATATCTATGTACACTGCACGAAATAAAAAACAAACCACCATGAATGACTTTTGATCTAATTATCGGATCTTCGTGTTCCCGAATTCAATCTTAACGGTTGGAGAGGGTAACCTATAATGTGCTAAATAATTAGTGCAGACGAAGTAATGAAATCAGATACAAAACGTACTTTCTCTGAATAAACATATCTTTTTTTCCGACAGATTCCAAGTTTTTGGCACCCAAAACATAGGGGTAGCTGCAATCTGAGAAATATAGTCCCATAGTTTGGTCAAGAGAGAGGTCCAAAGCTTGGAGTCCTTAATATTATTTTAATTTTTTGCGTATTTCGCCATATCTCGAGAAATTTTCATAAAATCTTTGCACACAATAATAAATTTTGTTTATCCAAGGAAAATTATAGCTTTATTATTTTATTTAATAATGGTCAAAAGAATTTTGAATTGTAAGGTATGGAATTCTTTACATCATTTTGAAGAATGTAATTTTTCATAATAAAATACAATATTTGAGAGAAATCGGTCGAATACTTCCAGAGAAATTGAATTTTAAAGCAGCCATATTTTTAAAATTCAATTTCTCGGGAAATATTGGACCGAATTTGCTCAAATTTTGTATTTTGCCATTTAAAATTACATCCTTTAAAATGATGTAAGAAATTACGTACCTTTACAATTAAAAAAATTTTTGACTGTTATTAAATAAAATATTATATTTACTAAAAAGTACATTTTGCATGGAATTATATTTGGATAAACAAATTTTATAATTGTGTGTAAAATTAACATTAGGGGGTCCAAGCTTTAGATGGCTCTCCTAGCCAAACTATGGAAGCCGTATTTCCCATATTGCCATTACCCCCTATATTTTGGGGGTCAGAAATCCAAATCCGTCAAAAAAAAAGGTATGTTTATTCGGGGAAAGTACGTTATTATGTCTGATTTCATAACTCAAAATATTGTCTGCACTAATTAATAAGCATATTTGAGGTCACCCTTTTAAACCATTAAGATTAAGTCCTAGAACATGAAGATCTGATCATTAGATCAAAAGATATTTAAGGTGGTCAGTTTTTTTTTTTTTTTTTTTCATTTTCCACACTGCATATGGGTTATTTTCATGTATAACTGATGCGTGATGATTTATATGAACAGTGTATGTTAAACTACAGTTTTTAACAAAATTATACTAAAATGTTATTTCTTTGCTTTTTTCCTGGAAAGAAATTACTTTTTAAATTATTACTATTTATTAATTTATCATGCTAATAGGGATTCATTCATTATTAGTTTATTCTACCTATCTTCATTATATATAACCCTAAAAACAAGTTTCTTCCTTATCCTGAAAGAAGCTGTGAGCGACTAAGTAATATTATAATTTTAAATGCAGAATGTATATTTTAAATAGCAATTATTAATTTTCATTCAATGTGTCATTTAAAGCTTTGCCAATTCTTTTATTTAATTAGTTATAAGATAGATGTAAAATTTTGATTTTTTTTTCTGTAATGCTTTTTTCTTAATCTTTTTTTCCAGGGTTTCGTACACCTTATTGTCTTATTAGAATAAACAGCATAGAATTTTTAAATACACTAGATAGTTTACCTGATGTGGAGGGACTTCAAAACAGAGTTATATATTAGTTATTTTGTATGTATGCATTAAAAAGCTTTAATAAAGTTTTCTTTTAAATCCAAATACTTTTCATTTCAAATATGGACATCCAAATACTGTTTTTTATCAATTCATATACTATATCATTCATACAGCATCATATAATAATTCACTCAGTATCAATTCACGCATGCTATATTCATAAAATGTGGCCATATGAAGTATATTTACACATATTTCATGCCTATTTGAAAGAAAAATATGTGAGAAGTATGTTAATTCTTAAAAACATTTGTATAATTTGCCTGTAATCAATTCATATACTATATCATTCATACAGCATCATATAGTAATTCTTACAGTATCAATTCACACTTGCTATGTGCGTAAAATTTGGCCATATTAAGCCTATTTGCACATATTCTATGCTTATTTGAATGAAAAATATGTGAGAAGTATGTTAATTCTTAAAAACATTTGCTTGTAATCCATTATCACCAATCCACTTACTAATTTATTAACTATATATTTTTAAAAAATGTGAACGTTTCTGAGAAAATTGGTTTTCTGTGAAGTGAAATTTAAAAATTGAAATGAAGTTTTCTAAAAGCAGGATTGACTGAGAGTTAAATTATGTTGTTTTTGTCCAATTAAAATTCTAAAATTAATAAAAAATATCTATAAATGTTATACTAAGAATTTTTATTTGATTTATAATTTAAAAGTAGTTACCTAGTGGAAAATCACAAAGAATAAGTGGCAGTTTTTTTGTGAGTTAACGAAATGCATCTTATGGTAAAATGTATTACAAAAAAACTTAAAATTACTATTCATGATAATATGTTTTATTTATATTTAAAATAGTTGTATATNTAGTTATTTTGTATGTATGCATTAAAAAGCTTTAATAAAGTTTTCTTTTAAATCCAAATACTTTTCATTTCAAATATGGACATCCAAATACTGTTTTTTATCAATTCATATACTATATCATTCATACAGCATCATAAAGTAATTCACACAGTATCAATTCACACATGCTATATTCATAAAATGTGGCCATATGAAGTATAGTTACACATATTTTATGCCTATTTAAAAGAAAAATATGTGAGAAGTATGTTAATTCTTAAAAACATTTGCTTGTAATCCATTATCACCAATCCACTTACTAATTTATTAACTATATATTTTTTAAAAATGTTTTTCTTTCATAAACTGCTTCCTTATTTAATAGAATATAAAAAAAATTGGTTTTCTGTGAAGTGAAATTTAAAAATGAAATGCAGTTTTCTAAAAGCGGGATTGACTGAGAGTTAAATTATGTTGTTTTTGTCCAGCAGGGCTGATTGTGCTCCGGAAAAAATCCGGATTTTCGGATTTTTCGCTAACTGTGATCCGGAAGTTTCCGGAGATCTAAGGTTAAGACGTTAAAAAAAATCATTGATCACAAAGGTTTCCAGAAATAAAATTTTCAAAGGTGGAACTTAAAATCTCAGTTTATTTTATTTGTTTGCAAGGGAGAGCCAGATACTTTAAAAGCTTATATTCAAGATTAATATTCATTTTTTTATCAGTAAATAGTTATTATAATCATAAACTCAACAAAGAAAGACATATTTACTTTTCAAAGTCATCATTGGTATATGTAAGTGGTATAGGTATGTTAAAATTTTAAATATATTTTAAGTAAATTAAGAAGTATTGAGAAAAAGGAAAAAATCTTGTTTAATTTTTTTTTTCTAATTTTTCGATTTAAAATTTTTTTTTTTTTTTCTGACTCAAGAAATTTTCTGGAATTTTGACTTGGGCTCACAATCACCCCTGGTCCAGTTAAAATTCTAAAATTAATAAAAAATATCTATAAAATCTATAAATGTTATACTAAGAATTTTTATTTGATTTACAATTGAAAAGTAGTTACCTAGTGGAAAATCACTAAGAATAAGTGGCAGTTTTTTTGTGTGTTAACCAAATGCATCTTATGGTAAAATGTATTGCAAAAAAACTTAAAATTACTATTCATGGTAATATGTTTTATTTATATTTAAAATAGTTGTATGTAATATACTATGCATGCTCAAATTTTTATGATTTTTCACATTTGTGCAATTTGGATGTTATGTATCCAATGAAACTTTGCCTAAAAAACATTTACTTTTGATTTTGAACAATTTTATTTACAGTAATTAACAACTTTATAAAAATCTTAATTTATCTCCTTTTTTTAATTGAAAATTGTGAAAAAAAAGCCCCTTATTCAAAAAAAAGACGAAATCCTAGTTTAAAAGACTTTTATTTATATTTATTTAGTTTAAATGAAAAATATGATTTAAGCTAGTTTTAACTGACATAAGTGAAAAGATTGAAATGTTGCAGTTTTAATACATAGTAAATGTCAATACATGGGAAATTTCAAGAGATATATTTGTTTAAAGCTCTGTTGTCTCAAAACCTGGCTCATCATAAGAAGTTTTTAGCAAATAAGTTGTAAGCTTTCCTTTTCCTTTGACAAAAATTTCTCCTCTGCATTCCATTTGATAAGGATTGTCTGCAGAAGACAACAAATCAGCAACTTCTTTTGTGACCTTTAAAAAATAATTAAATGTATTTATTATAATTGTTAGATGAATTTATAATAAGAAATGACTGTAATGATAAAGGAATTTTTAGAAATGTTTGATTTTAAATGTTGCTGTTCTGTTTGACGTATTGTTACAGAAATCTAATCATTTAGACCCAGGGCCATAGCCTTTTGTTGTTCAAGTTTGATTTAATGGAGAAAAAAAGGACTACTCGGATTTTACTTTAGCTTTTACAGTACAACGGTTGCAGACTATTTTAAAAGATTTTAGAAAAGGAAGAACTTCTTTAATCAGCTGCATTACTTTAGGGACTATTTATCCAATAGCAATACTACTTTTTTTTAATGAAACTCTTGTGATTTTACAAATCAAATGTCCATTTATGTAAAAAAATTTGTCGGCATCATTTTGTGCTTGTAAACAAATGTGCTAAATGCTCAGTTTTCACTTTGGTTTTTTTTAATTAAAAAGGAAACTTCGAAGAAATAAGATTTGCAAGCTCATCTATGAAAAGAGATCGATATTCAACTATATAATTTGTCAGCTAGACGTCATAATTGACAACATAAACAAAGTTTTCAATAATTTAAAAATAGGTAAGACTTCTTTCTGAAGATTTGGAAGAAAGTTTTTTGCGGTACGGTGAACACACTGAAGAAAAATAAAATGAGTGTAGTGATCTTTTGTTATAATGGACTTAAATACCTGATATACATGAGTTGAATTTTTTTTTTTTTTTTTACTTTATAGTGTATCCAGCTAGTATAATTATTTCTTAACAAACTTAGCCCCCACAAGGTTGAACTGAAATAAATATATTATAATTTTATATAATACATTGTAACACACGCACATATATATAAAATAATTGAACTGTTTTGAAAAAAAATTGTTGAAACATGTTCAATATTCTGAAATTCTGCATGTAACTTATTGAATTAAACAACTGTCTTACTCATTTTCCCTCTTAAGATATATTTTAATTTTTAAAGTAAATTATCAGAGTAAATAAAAATTATATATTGTTAGAATAAATCAAAACTAAATTTCAAGAATGCACACTGTCCTTACTCTCTCAGCATCTTTTTTTAATTTTTTATTTTCTTGCTTCTTTGAAAAAATTATGTCAAAATAATATTGGTATCAAAAACATTTTATTAATTCAAAAATATCTTTCATGAAAAACTAGTTTTTTTTTCATAATTTTCTGCATAGTGTTTTTTTTTTTTTTTGTAAGTTTTTACTTTATTTTAACTGGTGATACCCTGATTAAAATACTCTTTATTTAAAGCACAAATTTTGAGTGAATCGTTGAAGTTTTTTTATACATTGAGCGTTATTTTTATGATAATTACTACCCAACAATTGTTTTCATTACTCTTGTACTTTTCAAATAAATATTTTACATGTGCTCGTGGTAACTGGTGAGTATGCAGTCTAAGTTCTTATAGCCGAAAGAAATTACTCAAAATAAAACCGCTCTTCAATTTAAATAAAAAGATTTTGAAAAGTACATTAAACTACATAAATAATAGTGAAAGGATAAATGCAAAAACTTAATGCTAATTTCTGTGATGCTCTAGACATGTGCAATGAATGCATTTTTATAAATTAGTCCTTGCCTTTCTATGAAATGTCAGATAAATGCCTATTTTTTAGTAATGAGAAAATTTTAAGCACAATTTAAATGTTTTTGTAAGTATGAGAAAAACTGTTTCCTTATACCTTTTCAGGATATCTTTTGCATGTTAACTAACATTTACAATTAGAAGTTTGTATATGTCGTGTGATCAATTAAAATCTTTAGGAACATCGAACGCTCCATTTTTCAGCGAGTAACTAATCGATGTTATGTTATGGCGTCCTTCATTACATAAGTATAAGAAAGGGATTTATAATCTGAAAACATTCAACTGTAAATGCCTTAATTTCTTAATTTATCATTTTTGTAATGCTTTTTCTAAAAAAAAATTTCTTCAAGGCAAGATTATATGTATACAGTCGGACTTTCATTTAACGAACTTCCATTTTGAGATTTTTTTCGAGGAACCAAGAACGTTTTGTAAATTTTTTCGTAAAATAGCTTCCAAACAAAGAAATGAATTTTCTATTTAACGAACTTTTCTTTGAGATCCACTTTCCCTATTTCCCAAAATATTTCAAACTTGTTAGCGCATTTTATTTGGGAAATGACCTTGAATGGATTTTCGAAACCACTTAAAAAGCAGTAAAATTCCTTTCTCTTTTTGTTTGCATTTTAAACGAAAAACTCGGACAAAATTAACGGATTTTATCAGTAGCAATTAAACTTAAGAACGCATGTCGTAATGTATGTTTAAAATTACTTTTATAATAAATGCAGCTATAATTTTATACATAAATTTAGCTTNATTTTGCGATTTTTTTTCGAGGAACCAAGAACGTTTTGTAAATTTTTTCGTAAAATAGCTTCCAAACAAAGAAATGAATTTTCTATTTAACGAACTTTTCTTTGAGATCCACTTTCCCTATTTCCCAAAATATTTCAAACTTGTTAACGCATTTTATTTGGGAAATGACTTTGAATGGATTTTCGAAACCACTTAAAAAGCAGTAAAATTCCTTTCTCTTTTTGTTTACATTTTAAACGAAAAACTCGGAGAAAATTAACGGATTTTATCAGTAGCAATTAAACTTAAGAAAGCATGTGGTAATGTATGTTTAAAATTACTTTTATAATAAATGCAGCTATAATTTTATGCATAAATTTAGCTTTTTTTTTTAGTTGAAAATGTATGTAAGATGATAGTGTGCTGGATAAAGTTTTGCTCTATTCTTGCTTTGCATGCAGATTTTTTTTATGGTTAAGATTTATAAAATAAATGGTAGATACTAGTTTACAAGATAAAGGTGTATCAATTGCTATTTTAATTATGTCTAGTGTTTATGAATTTGAAACCTGTTTTGTGTTGTTTAAGTATTTCAAAAGGCGATTTTCTATTTATCGAATTTTCCACATAACGAACTTATTATCTTGATTTAGCGACTTCGTTAAATAGAGGTCCGACTGTATATATATAGTTTAAAATCATCGCATTGCTTCAAGTTTAAGACACTTAAACTATGGCTTTTTTTATTTTGCTTGGCGACAGAACGTCGAAAAATGGCGTTAAAGAGGACAAACAGAGAAGTAATTTTATTAAGCAAATCATATAAATGTCTCCTTGGAGCAAAGAGGTTTTTTGAAGAATCTGTTATGTTTCTTTGAAGCAACGGTAGGTTAACAGGAATTAAATATTGTTGTATGTAAAAATGGTAGTGTTTAATAAATAAAATGTATAAATTTAAATCGTAACCTGTATTCTTCCGGGAATGCCGGTACTGTCCATTCGACTTGCGACATTCACAGTATCTCCCCAGATGTCGTATTGAGGCTTTACTGTTCCAACTACTCCTGCCATCACGGGGCCAACTGAAATGCCTGAAATGTACATTTATTTGGTGATTAAATGTTAAATTGTGCTTAGAATTAAAAAAAATTAAAACTATTTTTCAAGTGGACTAAAAAGAAAGATGTAATTTTGTAACCATTCAAACAAGAAATTAAAGGGAGTTTATTGCGCTTCAAATTTTTTGTTTTAAGTGCGACTAAAATAAATTTATATTCTCTTTTTTAGTCCATTTAAAAAGTAGCTTTAGAAAGAATTTTTTAATTATTTTTTAACTTAATTTATTGGCGATAAAATGGATAAATTTTGCTAGTAATAACTGATTGAAATTTATATTGTCAACCTGATCCTGCCACAGAGCTCCAGTCGAAGAGCTAGTCTGGAAGTAATAAAAATTTCGATTGCAATTTCAATCACATCGATTCAATTCTAATCACAAACTGACATAAAGACGTGCTAATTGAAGCGTGGTGATAAAATAATAATCTAAAAGTTATTTACATTACAAATTTCTTCGCTTTTTTTTTTTCTTTTTTTGCAAAATAAAATCAGGATCCTTGTCCTTTTTGTTTCTAAAATATATTGACATAAACGGTATTAAAATATTACATTCTAGATATTGATTGATATCTTAATTACTGAGGTTATTTGGCCCATATTGCTCTAATTACTTGTTTTAATCTCGATATGAAAAATTAAGGCTGAAAACTTCGATTAAAAATATCACATTAATGAATGCTGCTTAAAAAGTTATAATTGTGTATTTTCTGTTATAGTGACGAATTCCTCAGAAATGCAAGCACAATCGTACACATTCGATTTTTCTAAGAAGGTTATTTTCGGCAAATTCATCAAATTAAATTGTTTCTCACCTGCTCTGAGTTGAAAATCTTGCATTGCATCTTTATTAAGTTCATGTAATGCATGCATCATGGCTGCGGCAAATTTAGACAATGTTGCAACATTACCGGTTGGATTTTCTTCTGAAACTAAAGAACCCTGAAATTATTAAGAAAACTTTGCTGTAAATAGAATTTTTTTTTCAATGCATTGCGTTTTCTCACATATCGGCATAAACGACTCAATAGTTGGCCTATTAAAGCATTGGATTGGTGATCGTCGGCTCACACAAGCCTGATTTATTATCTAATGTTTTCGATGTATTTTACTTTCGATGCCAGAAAAAGTGGCTTGATGCGCTCTAAATGTCCGGGTTATTGATACCTTAATTGGAATAAGTAAGTGATATGAAAATTAGATCAAGCATATGTATATCAAGTGTATCGCTCATCCTGGAGAGCATTAAAAATCATCATATCCGGTCATTCAATCATTAACATAGCAATAAAAATCATCATATCCGGTGGTATGACAGCTCTGTGTGAGCCAGGGCCTACCCAGAGCTGTCAGATGCCTTTTCCAGATATCTCTCCGTTTGACAACTGTCCTCCAACATTTTGTTTTTTGAATATCCATGTCTTTTTCAAGACAGTTAATCCATTTTATAGAGCCATTTACTCCAATAAGTTTTGTCCTCATTTATTATTCTGGATTTACCAATTAAACCAATATAAAAATGCTATGCAAGGCGTAAAATAAAATATGAACACCTTGAATAACTTTGGTTTAATGGTCGGTTAATTATTTTTTTGCATGGAATTATCTTGAATAAACGAATTTTATTACAATTGCGTGTAAAAGTATTTTGATTCGCTGAAAAAGTTTTCGAGACACAGCGAAATACGCGAAGACAGTGAGTAAAATGCAAGCAAAGTAAATGGTCACCCTCCAGACCAAACTACAGTCTATCTATGGAAAGAACTCCCGTTGCCTTTTGTCTGGAGCAGTGACTGTGACTATGGTTACAAGGTTTAACTGTTTCATGTAGAGGAGTTGGGTCAATATTTAAGACAAGGCTCGGGGAGCGAGAGAATGGGGGAGAGAGAAGCCACACTCTTTAAAACGCACTATTTCTTGTTCACACAGCAGCCTTAGTCTTTGTTTCAAGGGGAGTCCTTTCTATAGACAAACTTTACTGGGACCGTATTTTTCAGATTACGACTGCCTCTTCATATTTTGAGATTCAAAAATCCGAATGCATCCAAACATAAGATCATAAGTTGTTCAGAATGTTAACTTTTTTATTTCGCTCATTATGCACTGGGAGAATCACGTGTACTTATTTTTAAAAGAAGAACTTAAATTTTTAATAATCTCGGAAATATTTTTTAAAGTCTCGGAAGTTGGCAATAAACTTTTTTTAATTTAGTATATTTATTTATTTATTTTTTTAGTGCATTCGTTTTGAAAATCATGGTGCCGGTAATGAATAACAAAGATAAAAAAGAAAACGAAAAAACTGCTTAGTTTTAACGTCAAAATTATTAACCTTTTATTAATTATTAACCTATTTATTAATTATTGTTTTTATCAAATGTTAGGGAATTATATAAAATTATACATTTTGTAATACAAAATTGATCAAGAAAGCTATTGTAAATTGTAAGGCTATATAACAATCTCAAAGTAATCAATTCATTAAGTATATGACTTTTACTTACTTACACTACCATTTATTTTGTAATTTTCCAGTGAAACTTCTTATTTATATTTACTTTATTAATTCAATTCTGTTCATGAAAATTAATTTTTTAACTAATAAATTAAATATCTGACTCGTCAGTGATAGATCAAAATATTTTCACTTTAATAACGGGCTAGTTGTCCAACTTATGCTTTCGTTTAGATTGAGAATCTTTAGGCGAATTTCATCTGTGTTCGTTGCAAATTTCGGATAACATCATATACTTTTTCATTTATCATCTGCTTAGTAAGGTTAAGCGTGAAGACAATCGCAACCACTGTACATGGAAGACAAATGGTGTTGAAAAAGAATTGATTTTAATTTCTAGTGGGCGTTTTACTGAACTTTCACCAATATTCTACTAACAGTTCGATTAAGGATTTCATTCACTGTTAGAGTAATTAATATTGGGGCAAAAAAAAGCAATTTTTCGATTATGAGAATATAGAAGTGATTATCTTAATTTTTTATTTATTTATTTATTACTCCTTTTTTTCTTTTTTTTTCCTTTTTTTTTTTTTTTTTTTNTTTTTTTTTTTTTTTTTTTTTTTTTTTTTTTTTTTTTTTTTTTTTTTTTTTTTTTTTGTAAAATTTCACTTTTGTAGAATTTGATACTTAACACTAGATTGCTAAGGAAGTCATTTTGACTGCTCTCAATTTCAATTAGAAAAACAATGATGTATATAATGACACAATTTCTTAGAATTTTGTGACTTTTTGTACAACATATAATTTTTTTTATTGTTAATATTTACAAATAACTTGTTATATAACTATAAATAATATAAAAAATGTTAAAAATTAATTTTAAACGAATTTATTCACGCATTCACAATGCAGTCATTTTGACTGCTTTTGGGCAATATAGGTATATACTAATTTTCCGTCTTTCTAGTGTTAAGAAAGAGAAACTAAGAATAATAAAAATCACAGTTATCTTTATTTATATTATAATAATAATGTATACTCAATTGATATTTTTTTAAATTAAAGCATTTACTAAAAGTGTAATTAATACAGATGCGAAAAAAATAAATCGTTGCTAATAGTAGTTTTTTGATCTTGAGGATTATAGAGAAGAGTGATTGTCTGAAGGTTTTTATAAAATTCCATTTGTGTCGAGTTATTTAGAAGAAAAAGCCTTAAAAAAATCGAAGATTTCTTTGTTCCTTTATTTTATAAAAAAATTTATTGGTCTAATTTGTTAGGATTTATGTATTTTCGTAAATTGTTTATGGAATATATAATTATTATTTTTAAATTATGAAAAAAAAGTTTCCCAGATTACTTTCTTATTTGCAAAAACTAATATCTAGTCCTCTGGAATAATAAGAAATTGAATTTTCATTATAATTTAGACTAATAATATATGGCATATTAAAGATCAAATTTTGACTATGTTTTACCTGTACCATTAAGGTTACAAACAAAATTAATAATTTCCAGGAAATTAATTATAGTTATAAATTTATAATGATTTAAATACTAAATTCAGTAACAGAAACAGAATCTTTTTTAATGTTATTTTGGCTTTTTACAAACCCAAAATAAATGAATGACTCGATTTAACAATAAAATATTTCGCATTTAAAATGTAAAATCATTTTTTGATGGTTTATTGTCTTAGTAAAATCACGAAATCGATAAAGAAAATTTACAATTTTATCTGAGCATCTTTTTATCACTTTCCTTCAGCTGAGTCTTGTATCAATATATATAAGCTGACAGTTGTTTTAGTAGCTGTTGGTAATTTTTTTCTAGAAATGTGAAGGAAATTCCAAACTTTTTTTTTTAATCATAATTCGCAAAATGCAGATTATTATTTAAATTTATTTTTCTTGTTAAGTCATCTTTATATTAAATACCTATATATCTTTAACTCCTTTTATTTTCTTCATTTTTTTTAAACTTCTCTTAAACTTGATATATTAAACAAAGAGTTTTAGAGTACTTTGGCCTGTTTTCCCTTTTCAAAATTGTTCGTTTATCTCATTTCTTTAGATTTAGAGTATCATTTTTGATGACATAAGTTAAATAACAAAAGCGTAAAAATTTTGATGTATACTAATTATTTTACATTCGCAAATAATTTAAAAACGTAAAAAATACTTCAACTGTTTCAAAACGTCAATGTGGAATAGTCAAAAAAGTTCCATGATGGCCACTTTCAGCCTCCGCTCAATTTCATTTGAAACAGAGTGGGGGGAAAATGACAAAGTTGACTCACAATTGCTAGTCTACCTAAATAGAAACAATGCTCTGGTAGCTCTTTAAATAGGTCTTACAAATAGGTATTTAGTTTGATAATCCATTTTCAATTCAACCAATTCATCTTGCAAAGCATTATGCAAACAAACTAATTCTAACTCTTCACTATACGATACATGGGAATATTCTTAAAATTTATTTTTTAAAGATTTGTAATTTAATTCACCTTTTCTCTCCGAATTGGGTGATCAATAAAACCTGATAATATTAACCTATTATGTAAAAGCATTAATATCCATTAATAATCGAGTTACCATCATCGGACATAATATTTTATATGTTAAAATTAATTACTAGGAAATTTTTTGTAATTTTAGAAATTCGAAAAATTTGTTACATTTAAACATGATGAAAAATGTCAAAAAAAATTTTTAAAAAAACTATCAAAATCTAAAATAATCTGGGTTCTAAGGAAAACTCTTTTAACAGTTTGCTAATTATCATTTTGAAATTATTTAATATTTTACCATTTAAATTTAAAGGTTTTTTTTTTCTTTTAAGTGACACAACCTAGTTTTGATGCATATCATTTTTTTAAAATATTCTTTTTAAAAAAATTGATTTTTTTACTCACTAACATTAACATAACTAACCCCATAACATGGAATTGGAATAGATAAATGATGAAATTGACAACTTATATTAAACCAATTGATAGAATTAATATTTAATATATTAATATGACCATATATAATTAATATTTTAAATTTCAAAAAACTTAAAATTAATTAAATCATTAGTTTTTCCTAAATTATCGAATATACAAAAGCATTGAATTTATTAAGTTTTTAATTTTTTTTCATCATTAAAAACTAAAATGTAAAAATTTGCAAAGAAATTAAATTCTTTACAAAATTAATTTAATATGGTAAATAAATATTCTAATGTGAGAAATGTTAAGAATTAAAACACAATTTTACCATAAGAAGCTTAATATTGGAATGTTCAAGGCAAGGCAGACCCTAACACAAACAGTCTTGTGTCCACAGCCCTTTTGAGTCATTTGTGATTTTCCACGATCACTATCGGTTAACCCCTTCATGATCTCATTATTTTTGCTTGTATTTTTATATTCAAGAAAATTATATTTGAAAAAGTTTAGTACAATATATATATTGATTTTTAGAATTTTTTTAGCTCGAGATTTAAAATTCCATATGTACTCCATATGTCCATGTAACTCTGACTCCATAATGTATACACACAGAACTCATACCACGTGTATTCACAAAAAGCGTTGGTAGCTGAGCTAAGAGAGTAAGAAATACTTATCAGAAATACATATATTTAGTTAGCGCTGACATCTATTTTAAAATAAACTATCTTCAGTTACATTAAAAATAGTCCATCTAATGGTGCAGCAATCTAGTGTGCAAAATGATAAATAAAAAAAATTTCGCGTAAAAGAGGTGGATATATTTAAATCTTTCTGGTGCATAATTTTTGAACGTTCTAGCCCGGAAATATTACGGGCACGAGAAATATGAAGAAAAAAAACTTACCTCGTGATTTTGACGGGAGCGAGAGGGAAGGAGTTAATTATCAGTATTATTATTAAAAACGATGAATACAATTAGTCTAAAGTGGCAATTAAAAGAGCAAATCAAGAAATGGCTTTTCGATCATCAAAGCCTTGTCTTTTTAATTTGCTATTTAACAATCAAGTGTACTGTCTAGCAATTTCAAAGGAAAGCGTAACAAAATTTTTCTAAACAGCCAAACTTACTGAGTAAAATAGAGTAAGAGAAATGAATTCTTTTCGTGAAAGTCTTTAATTTTATTTTTGTCTCCTGTGTAATAAACAACTGTCGAATTTCCTTAATTTAATACACCACCATAAGCAACACAACACCGCACCTATGTCTTAATTTGTTGCACTGACTTCATTTCTCTCTTTTATTTCATTTATTTATTGGGAATGAAATATTAATTTCTTACTTTTTCTTGTGTTTGTAACCCACATGCTGCCATGTAAGTGCTGCCTATAGTTTTTATTTTTTCCACGGCTTGAAACTCTCTTTGACGAAGAAGCTGAAAAGAAAATTTTCCAAACATTATTTATTCCATTTGCTAGAATTAATTTTTAAAAAAATGGATTTTTCCAACAACAAATTATTTTTATAATTAAAAAGGGTAAAGCTCGTTTGGTTATGTATATTTTTAATTTTATCTCTATAATAACAAAGATAAAATTATATTATTTTTAACACTTTCGTTACGAGCGTTGTATTAAGGTGGTATCCATGTAACGCCCCCGTTTTTACGAGAGTCGTCTTTAGCCGGAATCCTTGCGATGCCTCTGTGTGTACGAGCAGCGTATTGATTTACTTGTGAATGTACTTGTGTGTGTACAAGCACCGTATTGACTTACATGTGAATGTACTTGTGTGTACGAGCACCGTATTGACTTACTTGTGAATGTACTTGTGTGTACGAGCACCGTATAGACTTAAGGCGACTTACTTGTAAAAACTTATATACCACAATATTCTTGTTACTAATATGCGTTTTTGTAATTAAATATAATTTTCTCCGGACTTGCCTCCGTTTGATTATCACCAATTCACTGCCATAAAGAAGTTGTTTGGAGCTCATGTAGAACTTCACGGAAAATGAGGAATTTCAAACCACTATGAAAAGTTAGTTGAGATCGCAGGGGACTGAGTTTCGGCTGATAAAATTGGTGACTTAGTAAAACGCTATGAATTTACATATATTGAAAAATACAGTTCTGCTGTATCATTTAGATGTAAATAAAAATAAATAAAAAATTTAATTCCATGTGCGCTTTCTAGTTACAGCGAAAAGAAGTTTGTCTTCGTATAATAAAAAACATATGTTGACTTCATAGATATAAAAAGAACGTTCTTATATTTACTTTATCAAAGTCACATATTATTTCATTCAGGAGCTGAATGCATCGTAGTCCTTCTTCATTCTGCTTATCTTCATAATAGAAATCTGCAAAACTTGGAATAGATGCAAAGAGAACAGCAACGGCGCAACGTTCTTCATGGAATGATCCCACCTGGAATATGCATTCATATTTTTCGCATACATTTATTTATGAAAAACATTCACCTATTATAATGGAACAACTCAATTTGCATCAAATGTTTTTAAAGGGTAATTTAAAAAAATTCTCTCTTAACATAGAAAATCAAATTATGAAAAAAAGTGAAATAGAATTATTTAAGAATTCATTTGCAATGCAAACTTTTTGCCTTACAAAACGCACACTAAACTCTACTGGTTATATAATTAGAAATTTCTCGGAAAAATGGTTAAATAAAAATTTATTTTATTTATAAATTTTTTTTTTACCATATTCAAGCAAAACAGTAAAATAACCATATATAAGATGGTATTCAAACTGTTAATTGTAAGAAAAACCGTTTATTAACTGATTTCACCTAATATGGTTGAGCAACCAGTATTTTATCCCAATAACTAGGCCCGACTAATAAAGTCACTTTGTTACTCCCAAATGGGAACATATTATAGCTCAGGAGGACTAATCTGCCAATACCGACAAAACGAGGATTCGAGTCCCAGTGTTGACACCGCAATATTTCCTCCATTCCCTTCTTATGAATAGTTTCCAGTATCCTTTCCTCCTCAATTTGTGACTGCGGACTATTAGAATACAATTTCTTATGTTAATGTCAATGAAAATTCTATCGCGCCCTAAAGTTGCTAAGCTCTTTCAAAAGTAGAGTTAAATTTCTTTTCCATGATTTTAAAGTCATGGTAGTTGTAATTGGTTAAAAAAACAGTATACTAGTTTTGCATTCATAGTGTTTTGATCAATCTAGATGTCAGTTTCAAAACCATAAAGGTTAAAAATGTTCTTTACTGTAAACTTCACGGTTAATTGAATGGACAGATTGCTACCGGTTATTTTACCATAACTTTAGAATGAAAATTCTTACAAAGTAATTCCATGCTTTTCTCACACTACAAAGCATAAAAATTTAAATCGTACGTAACTAATATTTAAATTGAAGAATCTAGCCATAACTAACTATTTTTATATAGACTACCCGTCTGTTTGTTATCTTAATAATTAATTTTTAGTCTGTTTCGATAATATATACATATATATCTTAATTTAAAAAAAAGTTTTGGGAAACTTTTTATCGATTTTGCTAGCAAACTTGTACGACGAATGAACTTCAATTCAATCGATTGTGTTTTACAACTCCCTGGCACTTCGTTAAACAATCATTAACATACATTTCATCGGAATTCGATTTTTAAATATTTAGATGTGGTTAAAACTGGTCAGCACGCATTTTTATTTGTTAAAATTACCGTTAAATCTTATGTGCGATCAAATGAATATTGGAATTATTATTTTTAGCACTCATAGCAACGAGATAGGGAAAAACAAGAAACAACGCATACTATCTTTGAATAATTTAGTTTTACCTGTTGTAAATAGTTATTATTTAGAATTTAAATTTGAACATAAACAACGTATTTTTGACTACTAATGATCACACATTTTCAAAGTACTCCTGAAACTATTATTGTTTATAGAATAAGTTTATGATATAAAAAAAACAATGCATTTGCATTTTTATATTCCTTTCATTCCTTCATTTCCCTCATTTTCCATTCCTTTTTTTTTTTTTTTTTTTTTTTTTTTTTTTTTTTTTTGACAAGTTCGGATTTTTGGTCTTCAAAATATGAATAACGCAATTTGGAAAATATGGTTAAGTCCGGAAAGCGGTGTAAAATTTGAGTCCCCTTGTTAGAATTATTTGTGTGTGTCTGTGTCACTATTGAAACTATTTAAACTTAACATAAGAATTTTGCACGCAATTATGAAACTTACTTAACCAAAAGAAGCGAATTTTATGATAAATAAATAAATAAATTTGTAGAAATTATTATTAATTATTTAAGAAACGGCTTCAATTTAAATTATACTATTTTAAGAGACAAAGTCCAAAGTTAAAACGGAATCGTTCTATAAATTCCTTAAATACAGAAATGTGAACTCACGATTATTTTATAGTTTTTTGCTCACAAACTAATTGATCGATTCCGTTCAAATTTCTTGAATTGTTTCATTAAAAATTACATAGTTTAAAATTATTCTGAAATTTATATACCTGACAGTTAAAAAAAATTTTTAAATTTTTCTTTATTAAATTAAGTGTTAATAAATAATAAAGTTTTGCATGGAACTAACTTAGGGTAAACAAGTTACATTATTGCATGTAAAATTGTTCTCCGTCGTATAAATAATTTCAAAGATTTGGCTAATTACTTGTAAAATGAAATAAGGGGTTCTAACATTACATTGATCTTCTGACTTAACTATTGGAACCATATTTTAAGGGTTATTAAAATTGTATCTTAATAAGAGATAGGCTATTTAAGGCTATTTAAGTATTTCCTTTTTTATTTTGCAGTTGTATAAAAATATAAATTTATCCAATATATTATGGATCTAACATATTTCAGAACAAAATAAAATTGAAAACATGCAGTATTTAAGACGTATACTCTATAATAATCTATTCAATCTAATAATTTTATACAAAATTTAATAAAATGAAGTAGATAAAAGACTTAGTGGATAAATCACTCTTTTCATTTCTGTACAGCTTTAGTTCTGTATATAGGTACTTCTATTTGTTGAATGTTTTTATAACTTTTAGTGCTATTATTGAAATTTTATAACTTGAACTTTTCAGAGTTTCAATAATAGACAGAACTTATTCTTAAGTCAAATGTTATGCTTCGATAACAAGAGTCAAAAGGTATTACTTCCAAAAATAAATTCTTTGAGAGACGATATATCACCACGTTAAGTTCTTTTTATCATTAACTTCTATTAAGGTCAAATCTAATCACATTTACTTCTTTGCAGATCATAAAAATACAATCAATCACTCAAACATATAAATAAAATAAGTTAAACGATTGCTAACAGTGCAAGGTCAATTTTTTTATAACCCTTTAACGACTTCATCTTAAAATTTACTGAAATTTAAATTTAAACAAGTAAAAATACATAGATGTAATATTTTCAAGGTGCTAAAAAATCATAAAATTAGAAGAAGTTTTGAATATAATATTTAATCATTTAATGATCTTTTTTTCTTCCTTTTTTTTGATATCCAAAGCACGAAAAATAAAAGAGACTGGGCCTGAAACCAGGATGTTCGAAAATTAAATCTACGATAGATTTTATAGGAAATAAAAAATAAATAAAAAAAATGCAAAATTACTTATTCGCTCTATTATCCCAAAATGTGAAAGATTATAGTCCTTCCTGTTTTTCCTTAAATCAAAAGTACATTAAAATTACGTTTCAAGTTTCTGATAACGTATACAAAACTTTTCATTAAAAAAAAACACATTCACGATATGCCTTTTTTAAAAATTAAACAATAACCGAAGTTTTAAAATAAAAAATTTCATAAATTGTGGATTTTTAAAATATATATTTTGCTTTGTTTATATTGATACAATATTAGAAAGCATTCCTTTTCACGGATATAATCGTGTGAGCTGATGAAGAGATAATATCTTTTCTTTATTTTGTTTTCCGGATTTTTAATATTTTTTTACATAATTAAAAAATGCATATATATANAAGAAGAAGTTCGGATGTTTATGAGAAAAGGGAGGATAAGGTTTTAGAACAGATAAAGGTAAAAATGTAAAATGAAGCAGACCTCATGTAGAGAAATATTTGGATGACAGTTGAAGAGGGCAAGCAACGAGAATATTAGTTTTATACATATATATATATATATATATATATTACTTCCCAAATACTTTGATTTACCTCCACTCGCTGACCATGACTTTCTAACTGCATGGTGAGATAAAAACGGGCAACGTGTGGAGGTAGAATGTTAAACAACAAAATACGATTCAACATTTCCATTGTTTTGACTTCCTCTTGCTCTGCCCTTAGCTTGACCTTCTCCAAAAAATCCAACCGACAAACATATTCTATCTGAAAAATGTATATTAAAAAATTAACCCAAACAATGTAGAGATACAAAATTTCATATTTACAAATGTATTTTGCCAGCGAGAGTCCAGCAGTTGTTTTTACATAAGTTTCAATATTGAAACAAATCCAGTTAATACAGGAATTTTTCTTCAAACAGATTGATTTAATACCATAATTCAATTTTTTTAAACTTTTTATTTTATTTATTTATATTAAAATTTGATTTACTTCTTGTTGATCAACTCAAGAATCTCGAGTTGCAGCTATTAAACAGGAACGTAAAAATACGAAGAACAATTTGAATACTGAATTTTCTGCGATAATTGTAGCTATAGCCGTATTTAAGTCATCTCCGTTTGACACTTAAATGAGGTGGGAAAATTTTTCACTTTTGTAAATTTAGAACAACAACAAAATTCAGAAATTTTGATAAATTTAGCGACTTGTCATCATTTGTTGTCACATATATGCATATCCATTTGACAATAAATGATAAGAAAAATGTATTTTTCAGAAGTTTGTAAAATGAGATGTGATAATCTTGTATTTTTCTTTCTAATACTAAAACAGCTAAAAAAATTAAACACTTGGAGTGTTTTTTTTCTTTAGAATGAACATACTTTAAAATTGAATTATATTTAAATGAAAAACTGTTTTAAAAAGTAAAATATATATTAGTAAATGATAAAAGGCAAACCAGCGTTTTTTTTTTTTTTTCAAAAATAGTTTTTTCATCCAAAAAATAATTATATTTTTATTTAAGTTCATGTTGAGAGTGTATTTTACTTATTTATTTCATGTCAGTTAAACAGTTGATGCTCAGACCGATACAAAAAAAAAGTATTCAGAACGGCCATTGGTAAAATGCTATTTTGTACAACTTTTATTACAAAAATTGTGCATATACGCGATTAAAATATGTGTAATGTGTGTATATTGCACTAATTGGGTACATACGCAATGACATAAAATTTAAAATACATTCAGTGTTTTTTCTTCTGAATTACTTCCTTAAATTAGGCCCATTTTTAATAACTCACATCAGATTTCGCCTTTCAAAGGAATTTTTGGAAATCCTTGTATTTTCCATTTGATTATAATAATACCAAACAATTTAAAATTGAAGCATTTCACAAAGCAAAACATGTCATACTTGTCTGTCTAAGATATGAAGAATGAGAAGGACAAATGTTAAATAATAGCAATGACTTCGATCAGCCGGAAAGCCGAATTCTTCCCTATAAGAAATGAAAAATTCAATAAAGCATGTTTGAAATTGATATATATATATATATATATATATATATATTTAATTAAGAAAATAGTAATAATAAATAAATAAAGTAAAATTAAAAATTGGTGCAGGTTTTTGGCGAGTTTTCGCTTGGGCACGACTAACTGAAGAGTACCTCACCTTAACCCATTTACGGCCAAAGGTGTGCACTATCTTATTTCTTNTAGTCGTCGGGCTGATAGAAAGAAGATTTCGGAATATTTTTTCTTTGAGTTGCACAAATGTGATTTATTTACACTCAACAAGTTAATCACAAAATCAAGAGTCCCGTTATCAGAAATTGTCTTCTGAGTTAAGTTCATAAGGGAACAAAAATTATTTCTATTGACACACCAACGAACTTATAAAAAAGTGAGACCAAAACTATCAGAATAGGGTGTAAATTACCATGTTTGTAGCTCTATTGAAACACAAAAGCTCAGTTATTTTTACCGAATTCCTTTGGGGATAACAATAAAATATGGTTACGTAATATACGCTGAACTTTGATAAATATTTCATGATACTTTGGAGCATTGTATATGAACCATTCAACTGGTTAAATTTATCTCTTAGTTTCGTATCTGTTACTAAAAGTGCAGAAATCAGAACTATAATTCGAGGAACCAGTATAAAAATACTACCATATGAGAGAAAAATACCTAAATTAATGCTTTTAAATGCAGAATATATATATATATATAATAAATAAATACAAGAAAACACGCAGAAAGTTAAGAAAAACATATGTCTATAATTTTTCTTTGTTTTATCTTCATTTCTGACATCTGTGAATGATTGAGATTTTCATAATACAATAGTCTAGAGTCATTGTAATCAAAACCCGTAGTCTTTCAATGTGTTGAAGAAATGGAAAAAATAATATGGGTTGAACACTGGGATTCTATCTTCTGTTTAGCCGGTCATGGGATTAACAGATTAGACCTCACCACGATAGTATGTACCCAGCTGCACTGAACTTAGTGGTTTCATAGGGTGGGCCTGATTGTCACGGATAAAATTCTGGTTGAAAGTTTGAATTGTAACGCTTAGTTTGAATTGTATACAAATGTTTGCAGAATTTTCTATTAAACAATTGTAAATGACGGAAGTCTTAGTTGGAAAGAAAGTGATCTAATAGTTTTCAATAGATTATATTTCAACAAAATTGTATTTTTTAAATTTTTTTATTGCTTTTTGAACCTTTGTTTAACGTTTAGCATACTTATCGCTTGAAATCCTCACACGTAATATGTTCTGCCTTTAATAAAGTTTAAAAAAATAATAATTAAAAAATAAATCATGTTAAATTTATGCCAAATAAGTAATTTGTGTGGGTTTAATATTTAATATTTATTTAAAAAAAAAAAAAAAAAAAAAAAAAAAAAAAAAAAAAAAAAAAAAAACATAATTAGGTTTTCTCTTCCTTCCTCTCAAAATACAGAAGCCAATAATGAGTTAATACTAGGTTTACAAAATGCTGTAGATTCAGTTTTTGTATCGATAATTCACGCTTTCTAACGCGAAACTGTGAAGGTAAGACTAAAATTATTATTGAATTAGAAATTATGTTAATTAAAAAATAATCTTACCAATCACTTAGTTTTGCAGATGCTTGTTCGAAAATGTCTTCTTTGCCTTCGTCCATCCTATACCAAATAATTGATAAAGCTACTCCATTGAGAATGAGTTTCAAAAGGAAATGGATTCTTAAGAATACAGACGTTGTTGTCATGGCTAGAGCTGCACACAGTGTATAGAACTAAGTAATGATTAATAATGTTAATAATTGTAATAATATTTATTGCTGCATAGATCAAGAATAATTTCTACTTCTGTAGATTCCATAATTTTAAACTCTTCGAGTTAATTAGGAATATACGAACCCAAGGATATTCGCAGCCTAAATCCGAAGAAAACTTGACTGGTGTTGAGGATGAATTTCCTCGGTGAGCGGGATTAAAGAAACAATCACTCTGGAATCAGAAAGAATAATATTTATTTCAATTTAAAACATCTCTTAAGCTTTGTACATGAAAAATAAAGATATCTTGTGACAATTAGTTGATTTTTTTTCCATCAAAAATTGTTTTGTCACGTCACAATATAGGAAATCACAAGCAAACAAATGTTTTAAACATAACGTTTTAAACGTACTTTTATAAGTTGAATGCCCACAAGTTCGTACTAAATGGACGATGATCAGCATCATTCTAATTCATACCGTTTCCCCAAACCTCATACCGTTTTAAAGATAGGAGTTTTAATACTTTATTTTCATATCAGGTGGCGCTGTAATCGGTCGTCGCTTTATAGTACAAAGAGACACTTGGCTATAAAGAAACAGCATTTATATAACTATGTCTCTGTAGTTGCTCAAATGTTTAAAGAGGACTGATATGTATTTAAGTAAGCACCTTTAGTAATTCGGAAGTAAAAAGTATACACAATAAGGCTTATAAATTAATATTTGATCAAGAAAAATAAAACAAAAATGTTATAACACTCTAACAAATCATTATTGAGATCAAAGCAAAGAAGGGGTTAAAATCTTCAAATTCATTTATAACTGAAAAAAGATTTTTAATTGAGGACGGACCCATTCCAGTCTTGTAAGACAAACAAGCACGATATTGAGTATTTTTTATCCTACCTTTGACCAGAAATACATCGATAAGTATTTCACAATTGAGCATGATAACATGTTTTTTTTTATTCTTGTATGATTCAGAAATTAATTTAAGATTCCTTATGTTGCGAATTTTTTAATCAATATTTCATAAACATTCTTAATATCGATATGAAGGGTGGTTGCTTTGAAAAACCCAGTACGTTTCACCTTTCTTATAGCTTTGAAAAATACTTACTAGTCCT
Source organism: Parasteatoda tepidariorum (assembly GCF_043381705.1). Lineage (NCBI taxonomy): Eukaryota > Metazoa > Arthropoda > Arachnida > Araneae > Theridiidae > Parasteatoda > Parasteatoda tepidariorum. Next base: position 57,030,919 of record NC_092204.1, read on the forward strand.
TGAAGAGAGCAAAACAGTACGACACTGGATACAACAAACCATATCGTCATTCGCAACACTGTAGATTTCCATACTGTTCGAGAAACTTTCAGAGCTGATGAGTTTAGTAATTGATCGTTTTCATCTTGCTGAAAACATTTAAAGATAGCTCTTAAACTTTCTTTAGATAAACTATTTTTATTGAGTTTAAAAACTTAATCATCATACCTTTAGATATATCCAAATGTATCCATACCAAGCAGGAACGCATGCACTTATAATAAGCACAAGAGCTGCCCCATAAGTAAGCCAAAACTCTAAGGTACTTTAAAATATGTAATTACGTACAAAAAAAATGTATTAAAGTCATTAGCTTAATAATACATAATATAATACATAATTATAATACATAAATATAATACATACTTAATTATAATACATACATCGTAATTTTATCTAGATTTTCGTACAGTGTTAGTATAAAGCAATTTTACAACAAAAGGTGAAATTATTTTATGTATTAAAAAGTGTATACTAAAAAGAATTGTGTTAGTTTACGCTTCCCAGGTTCAAAGATTTTCCTTAGGATTCTATTAAAATCTGTTAGGGAATGTGGGGAGCATAAAAAAAAAGTACGGCGATCTTAATACAGCTCTCCCGGCTTCTCACAAAACAGCAATGAATTAACTAGTGGTATCCCATTCATCGAATTCTATCACAGATCAAATTTCCGGTGGGGGAGTACTGTAGTGTATCTACCACTACAAAAATACAATTCCAATTCCCTTGTATATATCAACAATGTCAACCTTCATCTATGAAAATGTACCCCAACATAGAATCGAGTTAACATGTCTTATATACTAGAAAATTGGAATTGTATTTTTGTAGTCGTAGATGCACTACAGTGAACCTAAACAATTTTGTCCGGTAATCATTTTTTTAAAATAACCCTTAAAATTGCAGATTTATTGTTATAACAAATATAGGGTGTTCACAATTGATATTCAGTATTTTCGCTTATTAAACAGGTTGATTTATTAAATACAATTTTGCATGCGTCATCACATGCAGCTGATAGTTAAGTTCAAAATCATTTTGCGAATCTCTTTAACGGTAATTTATTATAGCATAGTAATGTAATTTACATCAAACAATAATACAAATTATAAGTTAATAAGTTTAGAAACCGTTTATCTGAGATAAATGGTTAATAAATTAGATAATAAAGCCATTATCATAGAATTACGTTATAATAACGACATAAATCTTTAGTTTTAATCTCCTAAATTAGAAAGAAATTAAAATCAACAACTTAATAATACCAGAGTCGAGTAAGAAAAATAAATATTATATATCCAAATGGTATAGTGGATTTGATATTAAAATGTTCAGTACAACGTACAAAAAAATAATAATAATACAAATGTGTTAATTATCTCAGATGCTTTTAATGGATAATAAAACAAATCAGCAACTTTGTTAAATAAAACTGTGCTTTTATTTCCTATTATTAAGCATGCAAATCAATGAATTTCATTTGTAAGAGTTTCTTTCACCAAAATAAAAGAATTTTAACTGTTATAAGATTAAAAGTTTTCATATCTAAAACAGTAAACAATAGACCTTAAAGCAAATTTTTTTTGTTGAAAAAATCAGCTTATTACCATTGTTTCAGATCTGAAACACAGCATAACCAAGTAAATGACTATTTACAATAATAAGTAAAATCAGTCTTTACATCCATATGGCATGTTTGGTAATTAAAATAAACTTTTGATTCGTAATCAGTTTTATTTAGCTCTTCTAAGCCAACATTAAATATTTGTTAACGTTAAAATTTCTTTCTTCTTAATATTTAGACCCAGGATTTAAGACTTAACTGATCTAGGCCATAAATGTGAGTACACAAACGTATAATTTTATCTTTAGCATCTAGTCACTGTTGGTGCCCAAACTCTCGCCATTAAAAATTTTGATTATTTTTATAAGTCTTATGATATTTATTTTCGTTTAAAAGATAGCGATATGTAGTTGAATTTGAAATTTGTGTTTAAAAAAGACGTCAAATCATAATAATTATTATAAATGTTTAGCAGCAGAAAGTTTCAGCATTAGAAATTAATATTTTTAAACACCTTGAATCTGAAATGTTGTTTAAACAAATAAAAATAACCATATTTATGCTTAAAATTATAAAATAATAATTTTAAACATATTAATGTTTAAAATTACTTGCTACAGGAAAATATAATATTTATTTAATTTTGATGACTTTACTACAAAAGTTATAAAAACATTTACGGTTATAACGCGTATTTGTTTCTAGCTCGCGTTTTTGCTTCAGAAATTAATCATGAGATCTTTAATTAGCTTTTTCATTTTTCCCCAAGATTCGTCTACTTTATTTAAAAGAAGAAAAAAAAACATTTTGCAGCCATGTTGTTTTGATGACAGTGCAACGTTAAGACAATGGAAATGCATTTTTCAATATTGTATGCTCACAACTCAATATAGAGGGATAAAAAATATTGCAAAATGATCACAAAAATATTAGCAATTTGTAACAAAAAACGCCATGCCAATCAGTGAAGCCATTTAAAAGATATAAGGGAAAGTTTAATCTGTATTCAACAATGGAATTTCGTATTTTCGATATTGCGTCTGGAGTAAATGACGCCGGAAATTGGTGGTAGTTTACGAACCACCCTATATAAATTTTCAAACTCTTAAAAAGAAGAAAAAAAAATGATCCAAATCGGTGCTCCAATTCTCGAGTTATTAGAGAACATACATACAGACTTTCGCTTCTATATACGTAGGAAAGAGAAAGAGACATCTTTCAGGTTATTGTTTAAGAATAATTTTTGACCTGAAAAATGTCTACACTTATTTTTTTTTATTTCCTAATTTCCCGAGCAAACAATTCCATGAATGGCGCTTTTTCGGCATATATTTTTTAAATTGGAACTTATGTTTGGAGTAAAATATCCTACATGAAAAATAAAAGTCGGTTGACAAGTTTTCACGCAGAAAATACAGTATAGCTTTTAAGTTGCGAGTAGCTTTGAAGCTAATTTTAACGCATTTCTTAGGTAAAATGGAAAGGTAAAGTTTCTTAATACTTCTTTTTAATATTAGGAGACAGCAGTGAGACAATTACTTGGTTTTGTTTTTATTAGAGAAAAAATAAAATAAGGACCCATTAATCAGCTGAAAATCTAGCAATCATGTTTCAGGTAAGGTGAAATTCTCATACAAAATACTATGTAGTCTCAGAAATATTTCTAGACAACAAAGTTTATTCTTACCTGGACATTATGAGTAAATGAATAGTTGTTAATCCAAGAAAAATTACAACCACACAGAGTAAATAATGTTTGAAGAGTGGATCTGGCTGCTCCAGATACGGTTTTTCTTTTCCAAATTCTCGAAAAAACAATAAGAGAGGATGAATACCAACACTGCTTGACCACTGACTGCGAAACCAAAAGAAGTTTATTTTGTAATAATTATTATTTTAATTTGTAAAGAGCTGCTCATTTACTTATTAGTCTTTCAAGGAAAATCTTGTTATGAAACTGACTTCCTTAAAGAAATATGAAAAACTTGAAATTACGATTGAGTTAATATAAATTTTTGTATTTAGAAATACTGAGTAATGTTTGTTAGTTTGGTCTTAGCGAATTATCAAAATAATTCAAATACACATGAATCTGGTATCGATAAGCCGCTCAAAGCTTTTTGAAATATCCTCATATAATTGATTACAGGACAAATTCCTCGAAAAAAAAACTATTATTTTCGCCATATTTTGTTATTATTTTTTATTATATACCATTTAATTATTCGTGAGTAAGAAGTCGATCATCATTTAGAAAATTTCCAAAGATTATTCGTCTGGAACTAAGTTGCCTAATGATAATTCGTCTTTTATTTTACTCTTGTTTTTAATTGGAAAGCCAATATATTTCAAATTAATACTTAACGTTTACCAATTTAGATTTAAAATTTTTAACTTTTTGCAATTCTTCCTGAAATGAAGGAAGCAAAACATTAAAAACAAAACTTAAAAAAATTAAAAGCAAAACTTTTTTCTCATTTAGACCTAATACATGGACAAAATAATGGAAACATTTCTATACTAATAAATTTTTTCATATTTCGCCTGAAATATTTAACGAATTATTTTATAGCATCTGAATTGATCATGCGATTTCTCATGTATATCTCACTAGTAAAATATGTACAATGTAAGTCATTTGATTATAATAAGTATAATAATGTGAGTAGTATGATTTTATAATAATGTAAGTAATATGATTACAATAAGTATAATAATATAAGTAATATGATTATAATAAGTATTATATGTATAACCTTATAAAATAAGAATAAGAATTTTTTAAAAATTATGAATAATTTATTAACCATTATTCGAATTTTCAATAACTCGATCAATTTTCGACCTCAGATCGAGTTGTCAAAGTTTCATTAACCCCTTGGAGACGGTTGATTCAGAAAAGCATTCGTACAAAATCAGAATCAAGTTGTAACTAAATAAAAAACGATAACTTAAATGTAGTCGTTGCTAATTTGACAGACTTACTTTGCTTTTACTTTAATTATTGTTAGTTTAATCATATATATAATCAATGTTAATTCAAAGTATAACTAAATAGTTTTATTTTGAACAAAGTAATGATGAATTAAATAAGTCAAACAATTATAACTCCGCCCACAAATAAACTGCTAAAGAATTACTTTGATTACCAGTTTTATCTTTTTACCCTGATTGATACAGTTTTATGCTGGCACGTATTTGTGACAGTCGGTCCGAAAGGGTTAAACATTGAAAATATGCAATGCATTTCATAATACTTAAATGCATTCCTTGCTTATTCTACATAAATACAAACCACTAAAGAGTGATAAAAAATGGGATACTCAACTCACTCTTTTTTGCTAAGAGCCATCTTATAGATAGTGTTTTCCATTATTTTATTTACATGTCGCACCATCTTTCTGAACTGGTTTAAACTAAGGGTGAAAGTTATAGTTTTTAGATGAACCACAAACTGCGTAAACAAAACATGCCATAAAATACTTATTTTTCAAAGAAAAAACAGTAATTTTAAAAAGAGAAGTGAATGAAACAATGAAAACTTATTTCAAAAGTGTTACTCAAATAAACTAATTTTATAAATATGATTGAAAAAAGTGGCCTAACGTATATATTTGGTTATATTTGGTATAAAGTAGGCGTTCTGTTTAATGTTATGCTTAAGTTAACGTTTTATAAGTTTCGCATCTGGCTCGCACCAACCACAGTGCAGACGTCAAATATCCTTAGTGGTAGAAGAATCATTGGATAGAGTCATTCTGACCGTGGCAGGTTCTCGTGGTCTTCCTCTTCATGTAACGCAAATGCGGGTTAGTTACATAAAAAAAAGTCCTCATCGAAGCCAAATTTCTCCGAATACTTTATACAGGAGTTCTCTTGTCTTCCAGATTAGGTTCAAAATTACAAGGTTACGGAGTTGAACATTAGTAGTCGTAAACCCAAAATTTGTCTCGGCTGTTCAACTACGGTTCTAATATAAAATAAAAATAAAAAACATTAATAGTTAGAGTGTTATTTTAACAACTTTATCCTGAATATTTTACCCCTATCAATAAACTGATTTAATCATTACTAAATTTCATTGTCTAGTATAGTCTCATGGACTAAATCTCATACATTTAATTATGACTAAAATCTAATAAGAATCTAATCATAATAGGAATCTCAAACTAATATTTAAGCCAATAAAAAAAAGCTATCGAAATTTAACATACAGTGTGTGTGTTTGGCGAAATAGAAGGCATCGACATCTGCTTAATAGTTGGAGAAAACAAGAGATAGAAGGCTATTTTCATAAATATCTACACGTTTTAACGGACAGTCAAACTAATTTTGGTACTCTTCCTCTCGCTTTTCTTGCTGTACGAAATGCTTCTTCATTGTTTTTGCTTCTTTATCGCACTGGTGCGTTTATACTTTTTTAACTGCATTTCGACAAAAATGCTAAAAATACATATTATATTTGTATATATCTTATAAGAATAAATTTACATGCGCAAGAAATGCATACGTAAGGGAGAGTGGGGTAGGAATGGGTTGTAGGGTAAAACCGGGTACAGCGGAGGACAACGTTATTCAAGGCTGAGCAAATGTCATTACGGGCTCCATGACAAAATTTATTGCGGTACTCTTTTTTAAAGGATTAATAAAACCTTATTTTCACATTTTTTAGAATTTTTGAAGACTCTTTATGCAAAATCATAGTTTTTATATAGCTATAAAGAAATTCTCTGCAATTTTCTTTTAAAAAGGCTAATTAATAAACACTATATTTTTTGAAAGAACAATTGTCCCTTTCCCTCCCCCTTGAAAACGACCTTGATTACGTGACATGTAAATTTCATGCATCATTTTCTTAGATATGCATATAAAATGTATATGGTTGTTAATTTTCGCTCAAATTCTAGTATTTCCAAATTCTCCATAAAGTGTACCTGGTGTACATGGATTTACTCCAATAGTGGGAAAGGACTGGGTGACTTCGAGAAAAAATCATTTTTATAAAAAGCTGTGCATCAATAGCATTTCAGGAATGATATATTGTGCACAGCTAAACGATGAACTTGGTTAAATCTGACGGTTTATAGGTCGAATGGCTTAGCTCGAATCTCAGGTACCCGGTATTATTCCACTTTAACCTCAATATACACATTTTGAATTTACCTGTTGTCTGTTGTAACTGTGCTTGCACCACGTCTATGCAGCGGTAGAAGGCTTTCATTGCTGGACTGCCGCTGGAAAAAGAAGAAAAAACTGAAAATGCGAACAAACTATTGAATTTAACATTTTTAAATTTATTTCTGAAACATGATTCGTTTACTAATATTTTATCTATTTAGAGCTATTTCTCTGAATTTTTCTTTATCTATTTATAGCGTACTCTACCTCTCTTTATTTTTCTTCATTAAAATTAGAAAAAGAAGAGAAATCATTATAAAAACGATACAGTACTTAATATTCATGCAGTACTATTTTCTTTTACTAACATAGTTAAATTTTATTGATTTAATTTAATCTCAATTTTTATTTGTTAATTTTATTTTATTTTATTTCATTTGAGGTAAATTTTAACAAAAAATAATCGCAATTTTTATTAGAAATTTCTTTTTATAACTTTGAAACTCAACAACTTAACAGAAACTGAGACTTAACTGAGATTGTTAGCAATACCAGCACCTGTTAAATTAAATGACCTACTCAAAATGATTATACTACAACTATCAATTGTTTTTTTTACAAAAAGAGTTATTCATTATTTTACTCACATAGTGAGTTTAAAGAGCGTTTCAAAACAAATTTGATAAGCTAATTGACTATGGCGTTGATAGATTTTCAAATGATGCCGATGATACATTTAGGTTCTGCTGACTTGTATTTTTAAGCTATATTAATGAGTTATTGATTTCAAATTTGTAAATAATAGGATAAAATTTAAAAAAATATATTAAACTGCATTTTAATTGTTCTTAAGAGGAGAAAATAATTAATATTTAATCATTCCTACAATGAAAAACATAGGGCTGATCACTTCTGGTGATTTTTGGTGGAGATGAAATTTAATTGGGTATTTGCACTTCAACCAATACCCACGCATGTGACCTATGACGTCAGCACCAGCTAATCTATATCAGCAATATGGAGGATCAAAGTTGAGTTAAGTTTCGCTACATAACTTGAAATGATAATTAACGTTAAGTTAATTAAATACAGAGACGTATATCACATCGAACTTGTTTAAATATAATTCTTTCTAGTCCACTTCTTTTACTTTACTTAGATTTATTATTTGTTTACGTATTTAATTGTAACTGTGATTTATTTTTGTTTTGTGTATCTGGCAACTTCGATGCGTAATAAATTTGTTCATGTTCCACATGGCTTCGCTGTGTTAAGTCTTTGTGCAAATATGTAGAAGTAGAACTGAAATCTTAGTGAACGAATTTTGGTGAAAATATAGGCTGCGTTACTTAAGAGAAATGGTACGAGATAAGTTTGGCTTACTCGAAATAGTATGGAAAGAAAGGTTGCTAGCGTAAGCAAATGTCACGTTTCAACAGCCAATCAGGATCGAGATACCCACAGTATCCCATTATGAAGATATTGCGCCTTGCACCCATGATTTACATTTTAAGCATTATAGGTTCTTTCGCTTTTGAAGTTTACTTAAAAAAACGTAGTTTAAAATATTTAATAATTTTTCGCCATTTAAAGTTTAAGTTAATTCGTTTATTTTTTTAATGACGAAGAGTAATTTAAATTGGCAATGAGGAGTAGTTTCAATTCCAGTAATTTCAATTGGCAATGAAAGAGAGAACATTTTGCTGTACTGCATTTAAGAAATTATTGTTATTTGAATTATCATCTAATAATCATGTTGAAATTTGATCAACATCTTTTTGAAATTTGAGCAGTAAATAGTCTGGAAATGGTAGACATTTGATTAAAGATAATTTGTATTTAGCGATAAATTCTGTTTGTACCAGTCAGAAAACAATTAAAACTTATATTATCATTGAATATTACAAAATGTTAAAATTGGAGCTTCGTGCTGTCATCCAGCACAAAACTACAATGAACATTTTTGTGCTGCTCGGAAAGTGGCCGAAATTTTCATTGAAGATATTATTCACTTTGACGATAACATTACGCTGAATTCCGAGCGCAGTGGAACAGTTTTTAATGAATTTGATCTTATTAGATTTGAGAGCTCTCACTACTGGAAAGCGGTTGATTTAGAATGCTAGATTCTATTATTGCAATATGAAAATAGGTTAATAAAAACGTAATTGAAAAATTGCAAGTTTTAGAGATAAAATTCACGTGTTTAATTGTGATGGTAAAGATGCATTTTAGAATTTCTTCGAATTGATTCATAAAATCATTTACCCAATTATGTATTTAATAAATCAAAAAAGATATTGGAAAGTTTCAATGTTTTGTTTAATTTTCATTGTTTGTGTTTAACTGCATTTCTCTATTAAAATTACAAATACTCTAATGAATTATACTCGATTATCAAGCCCTAATTTTTAACAATAATAAAAAAAAAGGTAAAATTGTAAAAATTGTTAAGTTTTTTTTTTTAAATTACGGATTAAATTATTTAAATTAACATAGAACATTTATTGGTAATTTAAATTTATAACATATTTATAAATTTAAGTTGATAAATGAGAAAGAGTTAGGTAAAGAGGAATAAAAAATAAATTTTTGAATGAAGACTGTAAAATGTATTAATGATTGTCTATGTAAGTGCTATAATGCTACGCAATATGTCGAGGTTTTATGAGTGTAAAATTTTTTAAAGAAGAAAACGCGAAAGAAATGCTAAAAAATTATAAATTGTGTGCAGTTATGAGCTATAAAACAATATATTATCAATAATTTATTATTCCAATTATATTATCATTATTCTAATGAAGAAGAGAGACGTTCCACATTATTATGTACAGTGCATGTACAGTGCTCCAAAAAAATGGGCTACCCTGTATAACTTTTGATCTAATGATTTGAACTTTACGCTCTTGGACTCACTCTAAATGGTTCAAAGGTTTCCTCAAATATGTTAATTTCAAAGAATTCGAATATTTGAAATTTGGTTTCTCAGGAACTATTCAACCAACTTCGCCCAAATATTGTATTCCGTCACAATTACATACTTTGAAATGACGTAAAAAAATTTATACCTAACAATTCAAAATGTTTTCTACTATTATTAAATAAAATTATAAAAAATAATAAATATTAACTAAAATTTATTTTTCGCGTAATTTACCTTTGGATAAACGATATTTATAATCGTCAGAGATTCAATTCGCTTTAAAATTTTACGAAAAAGTGAAATTAACATTAAGGAATCCAAACTTTGCATCGCTCTCCTGATCCAACTATGGGGACCATATTTCCCAGATTGCGACTACCCCCTATATTTTGGGAGTCAGAAATCTGAATTCGTTAAAAAAAAAAAAGGCATGTTTATTTAGAGAAAGTACGCTTTTGTGCCAGATTTTGTAACTTAAATATCGTCTGTTATAATTAATTAACATATTTGAGGTCACCGCCTAACACCATTAAGATTGAGTCTTAAAAAGTGAAGATCCGATCAATAGATCAAAAGTTATTTAGGGTGATTATTAAAAGTTATTTTTTGGTGCCCTGTACCAAAAAATAGAGTAATTCATAGAAGTACGTGATTAATAAATCAGTCATAAGATCAGTAAAAATAAGTGTCTAATGAATCAGATGATTATGTTCTAATAAAAAATGTTTGCTTGCATTTAAAAGTGAAAAAAGGACCTTTTTGATAAACAATGAAAAAATTAAGTGTGAATTTAAACAGAGACAAAAAAAATTTATATTTCTTTATTTCTTTAACTTTAAAAATAAAGGCATGTGTTTTAAGCATGTAAGCTACTTTTTTATTATTTACTCAAATTTGAATAAAACCATTATAATTACCTTTGTAGCTGCATTAAGACTGATTTTCGAAATTCCTCTTGATATTTGTCGTTGAAATCGAGCATTATTCGATTCTTTATTCATTTCGCTCTCTGAGCTATCTAAGCTATCAAATGCTATCTGTTTTTTTAAAATAAAAGTGATTAACTTTGGCTGGCAATACAAATAATCAAATTAGGTCTAAACTGAGCATCACTTACTAAACAGTAAAATATAAAAATAAAATTAAATACATTAAAAAAATACAGATTAATAGTTTTAAAAGCCACAGAGTTAAAAAAAAACTAACTTCAAAAAACAAAAAAGCGAGTTAATTAAAATTAACCTTATTCAGTTTCTTTTAATTCTCCTATTTTGAAAATTCATAAAACTTTTTCGAGCTTGAGAGAATGCTATACCACGGGAGAAACTTTTTCTGGCAAATTCTGCTTTTTTTTCATTCGTAAAAGTGAGTTCAGATATAGTGTAAACTATGAAATTCTAAATGCTGGAAATTCTTTTTAAAAATTTCTAAATTCAAAGAAATTATGGGAGAATTAATTACTTAAGATTACGCAGGTGGTTTAGTTAACCTGCAGTAATTTGTTTGAATTTTAATATTTTAAAAGCATTTTTTTTTCAACTTTTGAAACGTTATGGTTTACTCTAGGTTCACTCGAACTCACTTTCCTCTTAATTCTGAATTTTAAAACGCCACTAAAGGAGAAATGGAATTTTCAATGAGCAGTTTTTCCAATGGTATAGCATACTCTTAAGCTAAACCAGAAATTTTATTAATAGCTCTCAAAAATATTTTAAGAAATAACGAGAATTTTTAATAGAGAAAACATTATGAAACTTACAAAAGTACAATAAACTTACCTTATTATGTGAACTTCAAAATTAATGTTAAATATATTATACCATTAATAACAATTGAAAACTTTGACTGAAATAGCATTTTAATTATCAAATTGATGACTAATCTGAAAAATCATTTTTAAGAAAACTTCAAATTTGTCACATCATTTAGAAAGGTGAAGACTATCTCAATGTTTATTCGTGATCTTAAACCTGAAATATTAAGAAATTAAGATAATAATTTTGAACTACCATGGCACTAAAACTTTAAAAACAATTTAGGTTTGCGGTTGATAAATAAATAAACCACACACATTTAATTAAATTAAATTTTTTGAATAAAAAAATCTTCACTAATACTTCAATAAAAAGTAAGTTTTATATTGAAGTTTTATATATCAAACGTCTCTTGCATTTTAATAATTTTATTTATTTATTCTTTAATTATGCACTTTTAAAATTCAAACGTGTATTTCTAATTTTGTTCTTAAAGGTTTCATTTGTTATTTTATATTTAGGGAAAAGAAAAGCAATTAATTAAAAAGTTAGTAAACAGTAAAAATGTGGTTATAAAACGGGTTTTCAAACTTCGAAGATGCGAGTTTCAATACTTCATATTTTTTCTGCGAGCAAAAAGATGAGTGGAATTACGAAATAGAAAACCAAAATTAAAAAATTGAAAAAAGAAAAACAAAAGAAAAAATTTTACAAAAATGTTTAAAAAAAAGAAAAGTTATTAATTAAATAGTTATCAAACGGAAAAAAAACTAGTAATAAAACTACTTTACAAATTTCGAAAATGAGAGCACATATATTTCATGTTTTTAGACAAACAAAATGATAAGAGGTATTAAGAAAAAGAAAAGCCCCCTGCCCCAAAAAAGAAGTAAAAGAAAAGCAATTTATAAAATAGTCACCAAACGGGGGGAAAAAACTTAGTAACAAAACGCGTTTGTAAGCTTCAGTGATGCGAGCATCAATGCTTCATGTTTTTTCGGTGGACAAAATAATGAGTTCAATTAAGAAAAAGATAAAATTTAGAAAGCGAAAAGCGATTAATTAAATTGTTCCAAATCAAAAAAGAAGTAGCTATAAAAAGCATTTGCAAATTTTGAAGATGTGAGCACAAATGCTTCATATTTTTTTCAACAGACAAAATAACGAGTGAAATAAAATCATAGTAGGTGAAATTTGCTCCGGAGGATAAGAAAAATAAGTATCAAAAGCTTTCCCTTCGTGCTTCACTTGCGAAGGATAACTGTACTGCAGGAAAGTTTCATCTCTTAATAAGGTAATGCCTTACTTATTAAGTAAGAGAGCGCTATACCGCGTAAAATTCTTTTCACAGGAAATTCTGTTTCACTTCCATGGGTATTTTAGAATTTAAAGTTGTGGAAAAAGCAAGCTCAGGTAATTCTAAAGTAAACCATGAAGTTTCAAATGCTGAAAAAATGTTTTCAAAATATCAAAATGCAGCCAAATTTTTGCAGGATTACTTTTCCATTGCATATTCCCAAGTTCTCCTGACATAATCTGTTTGATTCTTGCTATCTTTTTTTTTTCTTTCATCATTTTAAGTTTCATGGTTTAACCTTAGTTTATTTGAACTCCTAATACTTGAATAATTTTTATCCTTTATTACAGATTATTTTTAATTAACAATTGTTCTTCCCGCTATTGCGGAAAACTCAAATCACAAAAACATTAGGATAGGATTTAATTTAATGAATAAATGTATCAGGTTTTTCACATGGGATTATAAATGTGCAAAAACTGGCCGCAAATGAAGGGGCTTTCGATTTTTACTTTTTTTTTCTCAATGTTAGTGCTAAAAAATTCTTTGCTAGTTAAAAATCTTTAGTAGAAATAATTTCTAAAAGAAAAAAAATCGGAACTGCATAATTTTTGGTAAGCTTTGCGCATTTATAACTAAAATTAATTTATTTAATAATTAATCTAGCCTTGAAATTTTGCACACGTTTCCTCAAAAAACGCAGTACATGTACCTAATATGCAAGACATATTGAATAGTTTTCCCACACAAGTGGGAAAAATTACGAACAGATATTCTGCTCCATTATTTATAACTTCAAAAACTGAACCAGTTGCATAAAATAGATATATTCTTAAGATAAACAAAAACAAAAAGTCAAAAAACTTATTGACTAAAAAAAAACTGACAACATATTTAATTATATTTTATATTACTATATTATTTCTTTAAGATATGAATTCTACTTAATATATTTTCACTTTCGGTATTGTTAATTAAGATATAAGCGTACATTACATAATTTGAAACAGCGTGATTATAGTACCTTCAATGGACGAGAGGGACGTATTAAAAATGTTTCGATTTCTTCCTCTTGTAAATAACTGTCACGTAAATAACCTTCTCCTGGAACAATATCGTAATCAGTATCAATTAATTGCTCTTTTGTGCTCCTCGTGATATGGACCTGGCTAGGAAAGAAGAACACTGTGAAGAAATTTTAATTATTGTTAATTCGACGCATGTATTTATTAAAATTTAAAAATATTTTTGAAATGTTTCGAATGGTAAGTATCTTATACTACTAATAATTTTAGATTAAAAATAATAATATAAATTATTTTTATACAAGGAAACAAAATTTTTGAAAATAAATTATTTTGACTAACAATAATGTTATAATTTCTAATTCAGGCTACTTTCAAAATGAAATTTGAAAAGAAAAGAAGTTTAAAAAAAATATAAATAAATAAAAGAAACTGTAGTATATAAAGTAACTATAGGAAAGTAAATAGTAGTTTAAAATACTTGAAGGACATAAAAGTAATTATTATTTTACGCATAATCAAATATTGTTATAATATTACAACAGAAGATAATTGAAAATGCATCTTTTTTTATTGCAATAATATGATTAGTTCATTTCATAATCACTCATCAAAACTCTTTGGTAAAAAATTAACGAAACTAAATAAAAGAATCTTTATCTGAGTGCAATGCTATGTAAGCAGTAGCCATGAATTGTTAAGCTCTTTGAAGAAAAAAAATTCCACATGTAAGTTTCTGGGTAACAGTAATTTGTCTTTTATGCCTATTTAGCAACATAAATCTATTAAAACATGTTAATTTCATAAAATACATTAATTTTCCAATAGTAACTGTAAAATTGATTTTTCAAACTCTACAGTTTTTAGTACAAACTGTCAAGCGTAAGGTAACAGAAAGTCTGCAACAATTAATTTTTACCTTATTTCTTAAGTGATATAAACCAATAGAAATAACACTTGAATTTTGGAATTAACTTTATTTACTTGCCTAAAATCTCATACGTACCCTGGCACCCCGCCTTGCTCCATGTGACTAGCAATCGTAACGTCTTTTGACCATATGTCGAACTGCCATTTTCTTAGTCCAAGCAATCCTCCTAAAATATTACCACTATGTACACCTATGCGCATATCCACATTAACATTCCTTCTTTCACGAACCCTCCTATAAAAACAAGAGAATAAAAAGATACGTTTAATCTTTAAATAAAAGAAGAAATAATTTTAAATATAAATTTACTGAAAGGAATTTGTAAGAAATTTGATAATAAGAACAATTTGACCCGAAAAACTAATTGAAAAAAAAGGATGAATTCGTAAAAAAATTATAAGAATAAATCTGAAACAAAAATATTAAAATTAAATAATTTTGAAATAAATTAATAAGGTAAGGAAATTAATTGTAAAAATTAATCTGTAAATAATATCCATTGGATTTTGATCCAATACATTTTTACTTTAACTTGCATTCAGTTATTTCTTCTTGGGTCTGTTAAAAAAAATAATAAATCGTTAAGTTTAAAACTTATAATATTTTTATGAATGCTACATTTTCTGTCAACTTAATATTTCACTTTTAAAAAATCTTCCTTTTTGTGTAGTAACAATTTCTATAGTCCTATTAAAATTTTAACCAATTGATTTTTTTTTCATATACAATTATAATATGGAGTACATTATAATCTTAGCTGCTATTGGGCTCCCGAAAATTTTATTTTTGGATGTTTTTTTTTCTACATCTGGCAACAGAAAATTAAGAGAATTTTCTAAAAACAACTCAATTCACATTATAAATTATAAAAAAACTAAAAACAATTATTGTACTTTCGTTAAAAAAATAATAAATTAAGATTTAAAAGCTCATTTATACAAAATATATATTAAATAAAGGATGTTATTTAATAAATAACTTAATAAAACAGTTTTTATGTATTCAGTTGGGGTTTTTTTCATGCAAATTTCTGTATTGCAGCTTTTTAACAAATAAAATTTTCCTTTACGTACATAAATCAAAGTTGATGCGTCTTTTTAGAATTAAAGAATCACTTTTGCAGTTTAAGATTTAAATTATGTTCTTAATTTGACATAATTTTCCTTTTCTAATATGGTTTTTGACATTAAAAACCAAGCAAAGCTTCCTTTAAGGAGCTATAACAGCGTTTACAGAAATGTTTGATTCCTCTTGTTCAGAGCTTTCTTCTTCTGAAATCCAATATAAAATATTTTGCTATGGGCATGAAATAAATGCATTCCAAGTTTGTATGTTTTGTTATTATAATAACATAAATGCTTTTGTTATTACTCTTTACAATCCCCATAAATAAGAATTATTCAACTTTAATGATTCCCTTTACATAAATTCATTTGTTATTTTTAATATTAATACAAAATAACAAATGAATTTATGTAAAGGGAATATATTAATGTTACATAGGAAGAGGGACTATATATATAATTTTTAATATTAATATTACTTCGTGAGATCCTTTACAATAATGATGCATTGGAGCTTGCGGATGCTGCTTTGAAGGCACACGAGGCCATTTAATTGTCCATGGACACGATAAAAAAATATTAATAATAATATACTTATTAATATTTCAGGATTTTTCACTGAATTTCAAAGCACAAATTGTTTTTTACTATCAAAGTATTTTCAAACGTTTATTATCTAAAGGGAAAATCATGAAAGATTTTCACACTTTGAAATAATTATTATTCTACGAATCATTCAATAATCATAGGCCTTTAAGTATATTTTCAGAATCCTTTTCAAAAATGAAGTAATTAACTATACACGGATTACGTTTTGCAAGTAAATATTTAAGAGGGGGAAAAAGAGTGAAAAAATATGATAAAAACAGGATTCAAAAATAAAAATTAAGCTTATTCCTGGACATTAACTAAAAAGTTGTGGGGAAAAAAAGAATCATTGGAAATTCTTTCCACTTTTATCCGATAACTATACTGCTTTGATGTTTTTTTTTTTTTTTTTAATGGCATGTACTGAACTCTCGTTCTTTGCCTCAAAACATGCCGGAAATATTGCTAGCTTAACATTGCTTTAGTCACGGAGGCGGGCAATATTAGCCACACGATAGAAACCAGTTCAAAGAGTGGGACTCATTCACACGACAGAGAAAACATCCATGCCCCGAGCGGGATCCGAACCTGCAACCAATGGTTTCGCAGCCAACCAAGCTAACCACTCGGCCACACGGTCATCCTGCTTTGATCTTTTTAATCCATTTTTCATAAAAATTAACTAATTGCATTTGACATATAATAAAGATTCGATACGTTTCTAATGCGATTTTTTTTCCTTGACGAAGGATTCGTGACCTCTAATGCTTATATTTTTTCTGTAATTTTTGACTAGGATTTTAAAATTATATGTTAAGGACGATGATTACGGAACACTCTTTCTGTAGGAAAGACTTGCCTAATGGTCTCAATCATTTCAAGTCCAGTCAAAACACAATTATCTGCATGCTTGGAAGTTTTTTCTGGAAAACCGCTTACTAGATAGTAACAATCTCCGAGAAATTTTATTCTCATGCAATTATTTTTCTGTAAAAGAAAATAATAAAAATTATAAATTCGTTTAATTTATAAACAAATCAGCATTCAAAAAGTTTATATTTTCAACTTAATTTACAAAATTAACATTATATTTACATCAAATATTTTTCTAAACATAGCTTCAAATAATTCAGTTAAATCAATATCAAGAAATTAATTTAATAAAGACAATGAGTTAGCTGTGTTTTAAGAAGAACGCCTTTATAAGGTTTTTTTTTCTTATTTAAAATTCCTTAAATTTAATTCTATTAAATGTAATGTCTCTCAATGTTTGTATCTAGGGTGCTAATTAATAAAGAAATGTAATTCTAAAATAATTAACTATTCTTTTTTAATAGAATTGGTAATTTATTTAATTTTTTAAAAGAATGATTTAGGATTTAAACTTTTTACCTCTGTCAATTTGTCAAATCTTCCAAATAGATCATTAAGTGTTGCAACCAAATCCGATGCCTTAAGACTTGCAGTAAGTAGCATGGAATTCACTATATCAGCGTACAAAATGCTAAATAAAGAAAATGTGTTTACAAAGATATAAATAGTTACTTGTGAATAATATATATATAGCAATATATATATAGTCTATCTATAGTCTGCACCAAAAAGATAGATATACATATACATATATATATATATATATACAGATGAAAGTANATATATATATGTATATATATATTGTCATACATATATTTGTATATATATATATTGTATATATAATTGTCAATAATTAAGTAAAATTATGTATAAAAATAAAATTTAAGACAAAAAGAGGTTATGCAAAATTACCTCTTTAGACTCTTAGAGGTTATACAAAAAAAGATTATCAAACTCAAACGAAACACTAATGAAGATGTATGGAAGAAAAACAACAAAACCAGTTTGATTTTATGATAAAATTTCGTGGTGTGTCTCATAACCGCCTTTCATCTCCTTTCTGTTTTTAATGTCATCAAACATGCATTAATAATTTTTAGTCCCGCTTTCCCTAGTAGTGATTCGACAGATTTTGATCGTGTTTTCTTTTTTCCTTGCTCAATCATTAATTTACGTACCCTAATAAGTGTACATTTCACCACTTCATTTATGAAGAACCTAAAACTACAAATTGATGGTGTTTCTTATGAAACAGTCTGCATATTTCTTTTTTTTCTTTAAATTTCCTATTAATTAACGTCATCAGTCAACAACAAAAAATAATACTTTTTCTTGCGAAAACGTTTTTTTTTTTTTTAATTATAATGGCTAAAATATTTTCTCTTATAGATTACATATATTTTCTCTAAAAAATAAAATGGGGAGTATAGTTGTAATTTAATTTTAATACGACGGCAGAGAAATGTGTTTTAGAAATCAAAATGAAGTTATGTTTTATGCTTCTCACCTGACACCTTTATGCTTTTCTACATAGAGCTTGTTAAATGGTTTGTGAACAATGCGTATTTGATTCGCATTTTTTATGATATTCCTTAAATCTTCACGAACCTCTCTGGCTATATGCACTGGAAGAATACTTTGTAAAAACAATTCCTAAAAGATAAATAAATAAATAAACATAATGTATAAGTCGTTGCATTTAGAAATATACATTGCATGTTAAATTTTTGCTTGTTTTTAAAACAGAATATTTGTAAAATTTATAACAGATAAAAAGTCAATATCGAGAAAAAATAATGTTGTAATTGATTAATGGTTGTGACATTCAAATTGCTGTTCTTGAACTGAAAAATATTCACTTATCGAAGACGATACTTTGTTAACAGGTTTATTATTTATTTATCTGTTTTTAAGTTTATTAAGTTCATTTCTATTATTGGGTTATCTTTTTGTTCATTTGGAAGAGGTTTTGTTCACGACTCTACAGAAGACAAAAAAAAAGCAGAGTTCTTTCTGAGAGGTTTAATATTTGAAGTTTGAGCTAGCTGAATACGCATTAACCGTACTAGGTGAAATAAAAGTAAACTGTCAATAACGCATTACTAAACAAACACTACGAAAAAATATACGAGACTGAAAAATATATGCATGCAATTCGTGAAGCTGAAATAAGACTAACTTTTTTCTTTATTTATTTACAGTACTTTTTGTCCTTGCCAATGGCTTTAAGTTTAGATTTTTAAAAAAATACGTTTTTAGTTGTTCATCCTATGAAAATACAGATCAACTTTATTCAGTATATTTATGGCATGATACTGTTGCTTATAAATGATTTTTTTTAACCTATTTTAGTATTAACAATTGCACTCTATAGTTTCAATTAATAGTCATTAAACAAACATAAGTCTCTCGTAGGGCTATAGTTTAAGCACATAGTAGTGGGGCAAGTGTGGACATGCTTTAATTGGATTTTTTTATAAAAATAAGTTATCAATTTTAGTTTTTTTTCTTTTTTAATTCGCAATGAAATCAGATGGATTTTAAAAAATTTAAACTTCTTGACAACACTGGCTAACGATTTGGTGCTAGTCAGATGGATTGCGATTAGGTAAATCAAGATAATGATTTGGTGCTTGTCAAGTTACCTTTTTTTCGAAAAAGAAGAAAAGAAAAAACAATGTTGTACATCATGTTGGTATAGTGTAAGTTGCTTATAGATTTGGAAATTATGATTTCCAATTCTTAAGGGAAAAAATGGACGTAATTTCCATAATATTGATTCTATCGTTATTTTGAAGAATAAAAGACATTTCTCAAATCACAAGTTAAGAAATATTTTCCTAACTTCCATCACAAGTAACTAGGAGAACAACTAGAATTACATCTTAATACACATTGACATACACGTTGACATTTCAATTTTTTTTCATTAAAAAAATTCAAAATTTTTATCAAATAAACCAAATTGAATAATAGTTGTCAAAAATATTTATTTTCGTTCAAAATGTATTTCCTAGAATAATGAAATGCTCTGTTATCTATTAGTATTTTAAAAACTATACATCAATATATATGATACTACAATGAGGCTTAGATTAAAATTAAATTCGATTTGGCTTTAGATTCACCTTTCTGAGTTGTAATAAATAACTATTTAAGAAGTTATCAAGTTTACTCATACTTGCCTCGTGTAGTGGGGCTAATATGTACAAAAACAATCTTAAAAAAAAACAATTATGGAAAAATTCAACAACTTTTTAATTTCAGATATAAACCGGAATGCAGGAAAACGACCAAATTATTGTTAAAAAGTAATGCCCACACTTGTCCCCCTCTCTCTTATAAGTCGTGCAAAATGGCAATATCTCGAGAATGAAAAGGATAAAAATGAAAACGATAAAAATGAAAAGGATGAAATGAAAAGGATAAATTCATATTTTCATTAAGTGCATTTACTCTGATATTCTAACAAAGCATTCATGTAAGTGTTTAGTGTTAATAATGAATGTCTTTACACATTAAATATTCGCGAAAATAGTTGTAGAAAATTAATCATTATTGAATTCTTAAATTTTATTTTTATGTGTTACAACTTTACTCACTTTGTTACTTAAATCTCGGGATAAAAAAAATTTCTTGAAAATTTTAAGTACAAAAAAAGTTCAGGAAGCAGGAGGAAGAAATAGTTCATAGTAAAAGATGAAGAGATAGTCCATAGAAAAAGAGAAAAGTAAGATAGTTTTCTCTGTAACTATGATTGGGATATTCTTATCTATGATTAAATATTAATGCATATAAGTAAAAGTAAAAAATGTATTTTTCACGTTAATTACTTGGACCGAAGAAAATCTAACTATTATTTAAAAAGAAATCTGTGATAATTTAATAGCTGTCAAATTGTTAGTTGGTTTAAATTTTAAAAAATAAACTTCGATTTTTAAAATGCATCTTTTATTTTTCAACAGATAAAAATCGTTGAAATATATAAAGAGCATAATTTGGAATGTTAGATAAAATATTAACAGTAATTGTTAGAGAAATGATTAATATTATTGTATCAACCCATTATTTTTATTTTCCAACTCTGAAAATTTTTCTTAGTTTCATTTCATTTACTTCAAAACTACAAAAAAGAATTAGTTTTTATTAAGGTGAAGCAAAATTTGGTATGGGAAGTAAAAGTAAAAAATATTTCAATATTTGACTACATTTTTTTTAAATATAAAATTTCGTTAATAGATAATAAAAAAGCCCATTTTATACCAACCTCTTGATTTTTTGCAGTTTCTATCTTAATCTTCGATTCAAGACATTCTCTTCTATCTAAAAATGCACGCCTATTCATGATTTCTATGATGTATCTAATGAATAAACCAACAAAGAGTGTCGTAGTCATGAAAGCTAAATCAGCAAGCAGCTAGGGGGGAAAATATATCGTTTATTTTACTTTAAAATGATTATAGAATGTTAAATTTGTTAAATATGGACAAAAACAGAATCGATAAAGAAACTTCAATTATTTCAATAGAATCGAGATAATTTATTATATCATACACACCAAAACACACAATCCACAAAAACAAAAGATTTTCCGTCTTGCCAGTGAGGATGACGCTTGTTATAGAATCGAATTAGCAATATGTTTTTAGTCCAACCTATTCGCTCTTTAACGACGCTTTTCCTTTAATAAACACTCGTGATCATCCTTAGAAAATAGTTTATTGACAATTCGTTTTGAGGATGAAAACGTAATTGGTCATACAATATTTTAAAATGAATAGTTCCAAGAAACTGAAACGAATTGTCAATGAAAAAACTTAATGAACGTAAAAAATTATAGGGGAAAAATTCGACATGTTTCGAGAGCACGAAACAGGCGTACATTATCAAGACTCATCAACGTATGAATGATAAAAATAAAATAGATTATTTTGTTTTTATGAGACTAATCATGAAACAGATGAATCTGTTTTGTTTTCATCATTCACGTATTGGTGAGTCTTGATAATATGTGCCTGTTTTGAGTAAACCAGAACACAAAAATTTGTATAGTAGCATCTTCTTCAATAAGATTAACTGCACAACTGAAATAATGATTTAATGACGCATTTATTGACGAGAAAATATTTTAGTTAACTTGATGCTAAATAAACATGCTTCTAATATAAATTTTTGAAAATATGTACTTAATTTAATCTCCTTTTAATGCTTTTTTTGCATTTGCAGTTTTTTTTCACACTTTTTATTCGCAATTACACTTGCATTTTTTTTTCTACAATATTCTATCTTAGTTTTTTTACATTTCACGAAAAAATTTAAAAGCGTTATTAAATGTTTTTGATTTAAGCTTTTATTATTAGTTTCTTTCAAGAAATTAATATATTTTTTATTACTATACTTGTTATTTGAACTACAGAGTATAAATAAAAAAGTTATTTCTATATCTATTAGCAAGGCGCAGGTGGTATATAGAAACTTTTTCGCTAACCTAATACATGTTAAATTTAAAGCATATTCCGACAAAATAAAAATAAAAAATCAAGCAAACTTACAACTACTAGTTTATTAGAATTGAGTGAGCTGAAAATTGATAATGTGATGTCAATAACTATGACTGAAGCCCCTGATATTGCACTATAAGTTTTTCTAGGAAATGGTAGGAGTACACACGTTGTGAGAACTACGTAGTATGTTTGTCTCATTGTCGGTTCTAGTTCACCCTTAGTGATCCTGCAATAATAATAAGAACTATTTATATCAAAAAACTGAAATATTAAGGGGATATACATAACTTTAAAAGCTACCAATAAGTACAAAATTACACCTGAAAACGTTTTTGTTTTAAATTGAAATGCTAAAAAGCAGTTTTGAAATTTTAAATATCTTAGCAAAAATACAATATACCATTAAATTATATGGTTTTGCCTGAATATTTTTTGTATACACCGAAAAAAAAGTTTAGTCCAAACTACTATAGTATGGGGAAATTTACCACGTTTTTAGTTCAATGGAAACACCAAAAAGCTCGGTAATTTTTACCGAAGTGCTTTGGTTATGATTTTGAAAAAATTACAAAAAAGTATGGTTGTGTAGTATATGATATTTATAAAATTTTATAATTTTATCATGATACCTTAGAGTATGGCATACAAACTATTTATTTGGTTAAATTTACTTTTTAGTCTTGTATTTTTTACTAAATGTATGGTAATAAAAACTATAATTTTGAAAACCAGAATTTCCGATCGACAGTTACCTTATGAATTTAAAAATAATAAAATGAATGACTCAAATACCAAATATTACGGTTTCATTCATCGGAATTAAGTTTCTTTTCTATTTATTACTTTTTTTCTAGAATGTTATTACCATACAGTAACATAATTTTACCGGAATTTTTTTTCACTGTGTATATTTAAGGAGTTGGAATCTAGATACAGAAAGTATGGTCAAACTTTTACATCAAAATTTTTTTGTGTAATATAAATTTGGTAGTTTCTTTTTTTAAATATTGTATATTTTGACACTATGGAGTGTTCTTTTTAAATAATGCTTAATATTGAAACAATTTTTGGTTTATCCTTGTAGTGTTAACAGCATCGTAAAACTAAATCTCAAAATCGCTGGGCTCGATGTTTCAATTCTTATAACTGCTATTAATTTTTTGCAATTTGTTTCATGTTTGTTTTATTTTTTTATTTATTTTATTTTATTTAGAGAAAAAAACAATGTTCAACAATCATATGATACATTTTTTCTAAGTTTTTCTAACAGCAAGTAACTGTAAAACCAACCAGATGATGAAGTATTGGGCTTTCAGGAAAATTTATCCTGATTATCGATTGGTCGAGTCTAAATAAAGCAGAGTGATTGGAAGCTTTCTGAAATACGTTATCACGAAAATCATCGCTTCCTGTCAGACAATTTAAAGACAGCAATTATAAATGAAAATAGTAATGCTTCATCACAAAAATGCGTGGCCTCACGTGTCAGACAGAAATTCTTAGAACATTGTTGCAATATTTTATCTTATTAAATCTATTTATATATTATCTTATTATTTTATCTTATTAAACAGATTCAGTTTCGTTAGTTTTTTAGTGATTTAGATTATTATAAAATTCCCTTAGCTTAAAAAAAAATATATATTCTTTGAACGAGATTAAAATTAATGTACAAACCTTTTTCTTCGAAAAACATAAAAAGTCATTAAAGGGTAGAATTGCCCTAAAGGGGGAGATCAGAATGAAATTTTTATAGTTTAACAAATTTTTACAATTGTTTAATGTGTTTGCTTTCAATTTTCTTTCGAAATTGATGCTAACTTTCTTGGAAACGCAATATCAATTTTTGAACGTTTGAAAGTTCAAAGTAAGGGGAGCTTGCAGGTATAGGTTATAGGAAGATACAGTTCAGGCGTTTGCCTTAAAATTAGACAAATAAAAATTGTATGACTTTTTTTAGTACTCAGAGCTTTTGAGATAAGATATTTGATATAAGATATAAGATATCTGTGAAGAAACAAGCTATCATTGTATTAAGAAAAATATAGTAATTAACTTCTTAATACTGAGTCTGAATTAATGTCTGTCAGATATCGGATTTTCTTGACAAAAATGGGAGTGGTTTTACAGTGCACAAAATCTGTTTCAAGTTTTCCGCTCTCTTTTTAAAAAAGAGTATTACAAAAAACTTTATTTATAATAATTAAAGGAATAACTTGCGAGTCTGTCTAAGTGTTCCTCTTGTAACACCAGAAACATTTATACAAAAATCCTGAAATGTGGACAACAGATGTTAGGTGCAGTTTTAGCCTTCAATCCCAAAAATAATTTTAAAAAATTAATTTTTCCAATAAAGAGAGATTTATGAAAAACGGATTTTTCTAATAGGATTAGCATTGAGCACTAATCGCACTTTGTTGCAATTAACACTGCTGATAATTTTTCTCTTCAAATATTTAAAAGATAAAACCAGGGTTGTTTTCTAGTTTACGATTTTTTTTACATCAAAAATGAGCTTCACTTAAGTTTATTGCACGTCTTTAATAATTATTTATTGTTCCTTACATTAGGGAGAATGCAAGTAAAACCCCATGGGGATGACATCTTGAAGTAATATAAACGAATTAGTATTTTAAATGATATGTGAAACTACGTTTACAGTGTTAATAATTACGCTTTTGAGACTAGTTTCTATATATCTAAATCTTGTAATGTCAACGGCAATTGAAATTTTGAAAAAAATTAAGTTACATACTAAAGTGATGATTCGTCAGAAAAATTGTTTGATTGGGCTAAACCTTGACTATCATCATGTGTTGGCCATGATTTTCAGTTCCTTAATCTTCCGAGTCTATAATTAATCATTTAAATTAATTCAATTTAGTTAATCTTACTTTTCAGGCGTTGAAATTACAAAAACATTTTTGCTTAGTTTAATGAATCAAAGTTTCCCAGAAGAGTCACAAATAATAATAAAAAAGGAAATAATTTTAAATATTTAAAATGTACAGTACATGCCTTTCATATTTGTTCATGACTGCGTAAAATCTTATAAAACCGATTTATGTTTATTTGCGATCAGCGAAGAAGACCGGAAATTCAACTAATAAATAAGTAAATATATAATTTTTATATAAATATTATTTAGTTACGGTTCCACGGAAAATGATTAAGTTTAGCTAAAATAGCTGAAATAGGAGCAGCTGCAACTTTCATTCACTTTTATGAGTTTGTTTTGAGTGAATGGAAAAAATCAAATTACACCTAAAATATTTAGATATCGTTGAACCATGATGAGACATATAATTGAATTGAAATATAATGGCCTTTTAGTTTTATATTAAAGTATGATTGTTTAAGAAAGTTCTCTATAGAATATATCTTTTGTTGCACAAAAACAATTATATAAATTTATTTATAGTATTTTAAGTGCTAAGTAAGAAAAACTTTCAACTAAACTCAAAGTAATTTAGTAGTTCAAATATTACGCTGTTAGAAATAAACTTTAGGGCGTGTTAAACTGTAATATTATTTCAAAATTGTGCAACCTTATTATGGTGCAAAGTTGAACGGAATTATCGTATTTTTGAAGCTTGATTACACAACTATACCAACTCAAACGAAACAATATTTTTTGAACACTTTAAAAAGGGTTGCAACAAATTCACAATTAATATTAATTAATCTAATTAATATTAATCTAGAATTATTCGAAAAATTTATTATTATAACGGTGAGAGAAAAATTCTGGTATAATACCGTACTGTATGATAAGGAAGTTTCTAGTAAAAAAAATTTCTTGAATTAAAAACCAAAATATGTGGTATTTAAACCATTGATTTTGTAATTTTTTCGTTTAATATGGTAGTTATCAAAATACAAATTGAAAAGTGAATTTAACCGTCTAAAAGGTTTTTATGGCATGCTCTGAGGTACCATGAGAAACTACCAAGTTTAACCACATTTACCAAATTTTGTCACTTAATATAAAATCCTATTTTATTGTTAATTTTACAAAAATCATTACCAAAGCGTTTTTTGTTGCCCCATAGAGCCTGAAACATGGTAAATTTCAATCCGTGATTTTGGTAGTTTTGACCATACTTCATACTTTTTTTTCTCAGTGTAACTTCATAGAGAAAGAACTCGCCCATATAGGAAGGATTTTCAAAAACATTTTCTAATTTACAATTTTCACTTTTTTTACACTCTCAGAGAAATTGGTTCTTCGTTTAACCATAATATACGTACCGTGAACCGCAATACTACTAATAAGTTGCAAACTTAATAAATTGTTTAATTCGTTCCGTTTGTGTTTCCGTTCAAGTTAAACTAAAAATATCGTGGAATCAAATTTAAGGAATAATATGTTTCAACTAGTTAATGTTGAAGTAAGTGCGTAATGCATGAAATAACAATGAACGTTGCAAAAAATATCAGTCGCTAATTATTAAATAATACTATATCGTTAAAATAAAAAATAATTTATTAATCAAAAACTAGCCGCGTTTCAAACAAGATGCATCCTCATCTGTAGAAAAAACATTGTTCCTGTTTTTACCAGTCACGTTTTCCTGCAAAGGAAGTTGCACCTTGTTACACACACCGAAAAGCGTCCAGTTTTCTAATAAATAAATTCCATAAATTGTTAGTGATTTTAACGTTGTGCCCAGCTGGTATCCTGTTTTTTTAAGGCATTTCTTGCAAAAACTACAAACTTTTTATTCTTAGAAGAACTTAATCTTTATTGACTTAAACCAATAATTACCTGTAAATTGTTGTTGCCATTTCTCCTGTGACCATGCTTCCCAAGACAACGCCGGCTACTGTAATTTTTGTGTAAGGACTTTTAAACAAGTTTTCTTTACAGTAAGCTGCTATGAAAATGACAAGATTCAGAAAGAAATTAAGACTTCTGCACCATCGTCCAGTCTTTACAGCGCCAATAGAAACCTCAGATAGTGAATCCAACTGTTAATATGCAAATTATTTTAACGTAATTAAGTAAAAATGTTTAATTAATAAAAGTAATTTTTAAGTTTAATTTGTAATTTTGTCACAAATGAAAGGAAAGTCAAATATAATAATGTTTTAAATAATGTCAACAATTTTCATTTCATCTTCTCACAAAATGAATAAAAAACTAAAGTCACTAAAGCCACTATCATGATTTGTTTAGTGATACATATGGTTAACTGAAGTTAAACTCAGTTATTGAAACAATAAAGGTAAACAATCATACGATAAATCCAATTTTTTTATACGAATTTTGTACAAAATATAACATTAAACTTAAAACGTTTTCTTCATAATTGATCTTAAAATGCCTGTCAATGCATTGATTATTCTTCCATAACTCTAAATTTTTATCAAAAACAAAAAAAAAATTACATTGAGTAAATAAATACTTGTTCCTGATATTCTAAAGTATAGTGGTGCCTATTAAGTCTAAAAATACTAAAAATTGGACCAAAAATCATCCCGATTTTATTTTATAGATTTTCTCGCTCATTAATGAGTTAAAAATAAAAAATAATACATAATTTTAAAAAAAATTATTACTTCTGAAATTATCTTTACGCAAATAATTTTTATAATTTTAGACTAAGTCAGTTTGATATAACACAATATTTCCTAAGATAAAGCAAAAAACAAATAATGATAAATTAATAAAATTGTATTGTTTGTGGGGTTAAAATTTCTCTTTGTCATCTTGCCTAAATTAGCAAGGCCCTATTTTTTAGATAGTAGATGGAACAGTGGCTGCAACATGGTAATAAACATTATTCAACAGTTTTTATCGAGTTGTGTAGAAATATGTCTCAAAAGTTTCAAACCGGACCACTAGATTAAAAACCTTTTAAAAATTTTAGTTTTTCCTTAATCTAAATTGAAATCATCGATAAATTATGTTGTGACATTTTCAGACTGACTCTCGTTGTTGTGACAACCTCCAGGTAATCACGAAAAAGAAAAGAAATATGAGTAAAATTATGTTCGTGCTCATATTGCCCATCATATCAGATGCTCTTGATTGGATTTATTGGACATGTTTTCATGTCCTCCATTGGAAATAGAGATGTTCAAGTCAGATGCTGAACTATATCTGTGTTCCACTATCATCCAATCAACTTCCGTTTACATTATTCTTATTGGACGATTCATATTCCTATACCAATAGAAACGTATTCCTATTGGTTGTATCTGTAACTAATTGATCATTAATGGATTGCGATTGGATAGGTAAGTAAAGTGACCTCAGCTTAGACATCTCTAAATGAAAAAGTACTAAAAATTGAAAGTACTCGAATGCTTCGGTTCGTTTAATGAATAAACTTTATAAAGTTTTGTAGAAATAACAATGAAAGCAATACTCTTAAGAGGTGATGACTTCAAAATAATTGCATTACCTGTGGCAGAAAAAGGAAAGCACTAAATGATAAGGCATTGTATGCTAAATTGAATACGAGGAGTTCAACAAACAAAGCATGTTGTATTCTCATTTGATATTTTCTAAACAGCTCTTGGGAATTTTTCAGTAAAAGTTGCTCCTAAATAAATAAAAAATAACAATTAGTAATGAAAGAAATAAAATTAAAGTAAATTTAATTCTAAAGAAAATTTAATTAAAATATAAAAATGCGCAAAACAATAAAAAATTGATTACTATAGTATTAATAAAAAATTTTATAGTTGCATTCTTTTTAAAGATAAGTGAGAACAGTTTTAACACAAACTAAGCAAACTGGTTCTAACCTAGAAAAACCTAACTATTGCTGTTTTGATGGTGATAAAATATTTATCATTCGGGTGTGAGCTATGCACAATTACTAATACAGTAGGTGTGGTATCCCAAGTGTCATTTGCCAATTACAGCTTTTTATCTTTTTCTTCCTTTTTTTATTTTATTTTTCATTTATTTATTTTGCTGTTTACTATATATTGGATGCCTCCAAATATGACCGATGAACTGAAAAATCAAAACGTAAGGAAAAAGATGATTACGGTTTGCTGCGTTCCGCTTAGGAAAGGGTGTTATTTAGTCTCAAAAAGATTTAAAATTAGTTACTCACCAGTTTCTGCTCACCAGGGGCATTGGTTCTGGCTTTGGTTCGCCAACCAATGCCACTGGTGAGCAGAAAAATTTTTAAAACAGTGTTTTCTGCTGCGCGTTCTTTCTGCTCATAAAATGGGGGCGTAGTTGGTTTGTGAATTTCAGTTTGGTTAAGGATTTTAGAAAGTAGTGCGCTTTGGTTTAACAAAGGAATATTTTTAAGTACGGTTTTTGAACATCGTTTTCCTTTTGTATTTAGTTTATGTATTTTACTTTAGTTTTTGTATTTTGTATTCTTTTTTTCTCTCTTCCTGAACTTTTTTGCAAAACCTTTGGGTGTACAGAATGAGCAAATTTTAGACATTTGTCGTGCTCTCTCGATAGAAAAGGTTTTGTATTTTTATGACTTCCGGGACTGGTACCCCCTAACAACGTCAGCTTCAGTTGTTATTATTATATTTTTCACTATTTTTATTGTTTACTTCTTCAAAATTTTATATTGGTTTCAATTTTCTTATAGAATTTTTTCTGTGTTCCGTAACTTTCCTTTGGAATTGTAGTATTTTACTGCTTTATACAGGATTTTTAATATCATTTTATTACTATATCTTCTGCTGCATGTCAGACTCTTCGAACTTAAATATTTTCATGGATTTCCGTTAATTTTGTCCTCAAACATCGTCACTTCGTTTCCGCAAATGTTTGTTCTTTTGAAAACTTTGTTTTGCAGTTTTTCTCAGTTAACTGCACAATTTATTTGCGAACTTCATAACGAAATTCGAAACTTATCGGGAATAAAATTCTAGTTTCCTAAGCAAGACACAGCAAATCGTACATTTCTATCTCCTCCCGTTTTTCTTTACACAATTTTTCATACTTTCGATTATTTTTGGGAAACTCAGTAAGTGATTTCCAGAATATTAAACTGATGAATGAATGCTCATACATTAAAGATACGTTGAAGAACGTTGATTTTGTTAAGGAAAACAACTTAGAAAACTTTATGTAAAGCAAGTTTTCTATAATATTTAGCAGACTAAATTTGAACATAACATGGCAAATACTTAATCTATATCTTAGAGAGAATTTGGTGATATATTTGCAATTTTTTCATTAGAATCTATAAATGCAAATTTCCAAAACGAATTTGGCTCTATTTCTTTCACGTAAAAGCATTCTTTACTAGACAATATTCATCATGGTTTAGGAGTAACACAATTTACAACTCATTTCTCAAGATTATTATTTGTTTAAAAAATAATTCTATTTATGATGATATTGGGGCTCAACGTGCATTATTTTATTTAAAAATAGTTCATAGACAAATGAGATAAACTGGGGTGAACTAATATTTAAATATGCTAAAAATTATGGCAAACAGTTAAAAGGAAGGGGCAGCATGCATTACTTAAAAAAAACTTGTTATAGATTTATTTTAACTGTACGTTTATTAGTTTGATAATGGGTAAAGGTCAATCAATAGCAGTGTAGTTAATTATATGAGAGCAAGAATTACTTTTCCTCAAAAAACAGATATGCTATTATATATTTTTTTAAAATAAAGTGAAAGTAACAGTCATTGTTTTGTGTATGAAAGAATAGAAGCTGATAATACATAATATGCTAACTCTAACTCAGTAATGAAACTGAATACATTGAAAACACGTACCATTTTGGAGCTAAGTAAATTGTAATTCGGCACAAATTACACTATGCTCTAGTCAATAAAACTTTATCAAACCAATCAAAAGCATTAATAAAATTAATTAATGTCTTAAATTCCTGCAGTCTTTGTTTGATCTAAAAATACTTTTTTTAGAAGAAAAAAAAAGAAGCAGAAAATGTTTGAAAATTTTCTGTAGTAAATTTGGAAACTACTTTTGTAATTTAACTAACAACAAATTAATGCAGATTTAAAAAAGTATATCACACAGAATTAAGTTATTTTTATTGCAATTATGAAATAAATGAAAGGATCAAAAGCTTTAAACAGCATTTTAAAACCGTTCTAATTGCAAATCCAGAAAGGTCAGAGGCGTATTTAGGGAACAGCCTGAAGCTCTTGGCCTTTTTTCAGAAAGGTCATGGATAAATTCTAGTAAATTAGTAGTTTCTCTCAAACATAAACTATTATCGAGGTAAAAAAAATTTCAAGTTAACAACAATAAAAATATAATTAAAATAGTTATACATCTACTTATTAAGTGGAGCATTACAAAAAAGTAACTTTCGACGCTTTGGCTTACCGTGGTTCCTTTGTTTTTATTACCGACTTTAAACATTCGATTCAAAAAGTGGATGTGCCACTAAAATTATTTTAAATTTTCAATCTAACTTGGAAGACAAATTAAATCTTGGATTAAGTATTTAAGATCAATATAAGATCCAATCTGCCATACCTAGGATTTGAACCAATTTAATTCAATCGAATTAAAATGGTTATAACACTCCGACCCAACTCATACATTTAAAGTTATTTCTTTCTGAAATGAGAATTTTTTTAATTAAATTATCATGGCGAACATCGATTAGACTTCTTCCATGCATACATTCTGTGTCGTTTATAACTTAATATAAAAAAATTTATTTTGCTCTCTTACGTACTATAGAAAGAAATGAACAAAAAAGACGAATAATTCAAGAAGAATTTATTTATTTATTTATTTATTTTTTTTAAATTTCTAATTTCTAACGAAATGTTTTCCAAGTTTCCATTTTTCATAAATAAATTTTTTCTCAAAGCAAATATGTTTCTACTCATTTTTATACCTCATTTGTACAACAGATTTTAAAATAAGAGTAATTAATCTGATATTTATCCTATGATTTGAAGAAGAAAAAATAGATAAATCAAATGTGAACGGTTGTTAAAAACTTAATAAAAAAGTAAACTAATAATTTTAGAGTATTAAAATTTGGCTATAAATTAAAAAAATTTCATTAGCTATGTTTGCTTTATTCAGTGTTTACCACAAATCCAAGAAAACCATCATATTTTAAACTCATAAAGTTAATGAGAAAAGATACATTTAGTGGAAGGATGTTGTTAAAACATCAAATTCTTTTTACTAACCCTGAGATAAGAGAAAGACCAATTCCTTTCATCGTCGTCTCTGCAGTAGACTTCGTGAAAGTAGATTTTGGCAGCTTCAGCATTATTTTCTATTTCAGACTTGCTGTCTCGAGCAACGAGTTCCAAGCCTGACATTTGATATCCAAGGTCTAAATCTTGTAAATTATGAAATAAAATAAAGTATTTAACAATATGATTATTTACACGCATACGTGTATAAACAATATATCAACATACAAAACTCATAACTTAAAATGTAACTAACAATTAGAAATCAATTTTGTTATAGTCAACTTTAATACCTATATTCCAGTAAAATTGTAATTTTATAATGAAATGGCATACAATAATTATTCAGCAAATTATAAGTATTGTTTTTATTAAGCACGAAATAATATTATTTATTATTTTCTTTTGTAGTAATTTTTAAATGAATTCAAATATACTTTTTGTAATAAAATCTGTGGTTTAAAAATGTATATTGCTTGAAAAGTTTTCAAAAATATTGCCTTTCGATGAAACTTATGAGTTGATGAAGCTAGAATTTCAAAATTTATATTAAGTTTTCGAAAATGTATTTTATGTCTAGAGAAAATTAGTGTTCACAATTTAGTCCTGCCATTTTTATCAATTATTATTATTATTTTGAAATTTTAGATGTTTTAAAATAATAACATCTTTCATTAAAATACATTAAAATAATCTTTTAGAAACTTCTTCATTATTTACTGCTCGATAAATAACCTAATTTGTAAATAATTTTTGACACAAAAGTAAACTTTAGCAAAATACCTCTATAATATGCATTCAAACATTTCTTTTTCTGATTGTTACTCAATTATTAATTATTTCTTGTCTTGAGAATCATTAAAGGAACTGTCAGATTGTGCACTTAACTTGAAAATACTAAAGACATTAATTTTATCAACTTGTCAGATATGTCAGTAGGTTTTAAAATGAAATTTTTTATGGTACCAATTTTTCTTGGGTTCTATTATTTTTACTTCAAATCTAATCTTTCCATTTAAATTTAATGTAAACTTTTTATTAATAAAAAAGTAACAAAGAAAACCCAACTTAGATAGAGTAAAATTTCATTTACCTTTAAATACTGTTTAAAAAAGCTTTTATCCTTGGAATAGACAAGAATTTTCACAATTAATCACGTGCTTGTATTTTAAATATTTTTTTTTATTTTAACTTTCAAACTGGTAGTTATAAGTTCTTTTGCATTTCTATCTTAATTATTTTTCTCAGAAACGTTAAGTTAATTTCATTGAACTTTCTTTATCTTAAGTAAAGAGAGGAAAGGTGAAAAATAATACTCGTTTTAAGCGGTCATGGAATGAAATCAGTTGCTTAAGAGCTAAAAATATAAAATAAAAAAACTCAGATAAAATTTTTAACAAAACAAAAATTAACCTAAAAACAAATCTTCATTTGCTTTTAAGATTAGTTATTCAAAGTTAATAAGTATTTCTGACATTATTATGATAATGATTACAGTTCAACGTGAAAAAAAATCTTTAATGGCTCAAATTATAATTCTAACTTCTTCGTAAAACAAAGTTTTAGATGGTTTCTAAAAAAGTGTTTTTTTAAAGAAGTACAATCTCTGATTAAATTTGATTTGTTTTAAAAATCTTTTTAAGAAAACAACATATAAATATTAAAAAGGAATAAATTCATACAAATTTGAATTTGAAATCAAAAAATCAAAGTGCAAAACTCATTAATTTTTATAAAGATAAAAAAGTTAATGTAAAAATTTCGCTATTATATAATATAAAAGTAATACAATATAAAAGTTGCATAATATAATATAAGTGATATAATATAATAGCAATATAATATAAAATGTAATATAAAATAAAATATATAATATAATGTAATAGATAGACAGATAGATAGATATAGATATATTCCGTAATTTTTTCCATGTTTTCTCTACATTTTGAACTTTTTATATATTTGTGTCTAAAGGGGACAGTTAATTAAAATATTTTAAAGTAATTTTACTATAGATATTGCAAAATACAGAGTGTATCAAGTAATTATAACATTTAAATTGGTAAAATAAGTAAAAAGCAAAATTGGCAACTTTCGAAGAAGCCTTTAGCCTAATGTAAAATAAGAAAACACGTTTTATTTTATCATTGTTACTTTTCCTGATGAAAAATAATGCTGACAACAAAATTTTTAACCCAATGCCTTAAAAAAAAAGAAGCTAAAATTAAAAATAAACAACAAAATATCTTAAGTAAACAAACTGCAAAAAACGCTGAAAATTAAATTTTTAAAAAACTTATCAATATTGTAAAAATTCAAAATTTCAAATACTCGAGCTTATAGTTTACGTCTGGTACAGCTAAAATGTGAAAAAATATATTTTTTGTCTAGACACTGGAATAAATAAAAAAAATTTGCTCACTTTAATATTTTATCCCACTTTAAATTTTCTTAGACTGCAATTTCAAAGTTTCATTTACTTGGATTATATGATCTTTGAGACAGTAGTCTCAAATTTGTCGATAACTGATTGTGTTAGCATAATCAAAATCTCCGATTTCGGGAATAAGTTCCTCTCTTCACTCTTTTCAAAAAAACACCTTACTGTAAGTATCGCACATCACATACAATAAAGGGTCGATTATTACTGATAAAAGTAGATAAGATTTAATAACAACAAATTTGATATCATAACTTCATTGTGTGGCACATTTTCAGACACGTAAAATTTAATTTAAGAAATAAAGCTGAATGATATATCAATGGCACAACAAAAATTCTTATCAATGTAGGTAAATGATATCAGTTCTTTTTTATTCCTTTTTTCTTTTTTGTAGAAAAAATGCAAAATCCTAATCCGATGTTAACACTTTATTAATAAAAAAAACTCTTCTAATTTATAAGTTTTTGTTGTTGTTTTTTTTTAATGAAAATGCTTTTGCTTTATCAACTTTTTTTATTCCTATACATGTAATTATATTAATATATGTAGTTATTTCCACATATTATGTAATCAGAAACGTCTGAATTCTTTTCATATCACTCCACCTTAGACTTATTTAATAATATCCCGGGTTTTATTTCTAATTTTAAATATAGTGGCGACACTGTAAAAAATTTCGATCAAAATTACGGTACAAAGCACTGACTCTCTGAGTGTCGGTACTTTTTACCGTAAAATTCATTTCACCGAACAAAAAATATGTTATTTCGAGATTTTTACAGCAATAATTACTAAATCACTTCAAGTAAAAAAATATTACTGTAAAAGTTACGATATAAAATTTGATTTTATTTTATAGCCGGCTTTGAAGAGTCGACGGAATGTGGAGTTTACGACTACCAATGTTCAACTTCGTAGCCAAGTAATTTTGAACTCAATCCAAAAGACTGGAAAAGATTGGAGAAAATTTGCCTCCGTGGGGGACTTTTAGAGGGTACTACCCGCATTTGCTTCACTTGGAGAGGAAAACCACGAAAACCTCCCGCAATTAGCCTGACGTCAAGGGGACTCTAACCCATGATCCGTCTACCACTAAGGATATTTTACGTCAGCAATGTGGTTGCTGGGAGCCAAGTGTGGAACTCGCATCAACTAGCCATCACTGGAATTTCAACCCGGGTTACCTCATTGAAAGGTGATCGCTTTATCCCTTGAGCAACCACGGCCCGGTATAAAATTTTGCGGTTAAATGGATTTTTGGGATGCTAAACTCAGGGTGCCAGTACCAGAATTTGTTAGAATGTAGCACTTACTGACTATTGCTCGCCAACCTATGCAACTCCTACAATGCCTCTTATTTTACTGTGCAATCAAATTATTTGTTATCAGACGTATCCTAACTAGAATCCTAACTAACGTGAATAAATTAATTTAGTTAATTAATTTTAATTCTAAAGATAATAACTTTCTAACTAAAACATTCTATAAAAAAATATCAATTTCTAGATAGCAACTGAAGTTTTTTATTTCCATTCTTTATTTACGCTTCGATGATGATGCTTGTTTACAGTAATTTTATTTCTGTATTTTACGTTAGCTACTGTTTAATTTATTTCAACACAAAGATATTAATTTTTTTATAATGACAAGATAATACAACTTTGGTTTGATTATAAGTATTATATGAAAAAAAAATATAGTCCTTGATAATTGTTTAGTTTTTAAATTACGTAAATTAAAAACATCGCGCTGAGAAAAAAATATTGTCAAAACAAACAGAATATGATCAAATTTACTATGTTTCTGACTCTATGGGAACAGCAAAAAGCTTAACAATTTTCACTGTAGCTTTTTGGTGATGATTTTGGTAAAATTAAAAATAAAATATGGTTTTCTAATTTGTGATGAAGTTTGGTAAATGCTGTAAAATTTGGTAATTTCATCGTGATAGCTCAGGGAATGACATAAAAACCATTTACTCGATTTCAGTCATGTATTTTTTATTAAATTGTGTGGTAATAAGAGTTATAATTTTGAAAACCAGTATTTCCGGTAAACCGTTACCAAATAAACGGGAAAATTGCCAAGTGAATAGTTTACATATTGTATATTTTGCTTTATCAACCAGAATTATAGTTTTCTTTTTAACTGAAATGTCATTGCCATACACTACGGTAAACAATAAAGTCAAAAATTGTAATTTTTGTAAGCAATAAAGTCAAAATTTGTAATTTTTGTAAACAAGTCAAAAATTTTACTTTTTGTAAACAATAAAGTCAAAAATTTAAATTTTTGTAAACAGAAAAATCAAAAACTGCCGGAAATTTTATTTAAAAAAATAATGTTTATTATAGAAAACTTGACTTTAATATTCGGATAGTCTTACATCTCGTTACTTTTCGTAAAAATATAAAATACTGAATTCCAGAATCATTGAAAAGTTTAAAAATTTTTATCCCTGCTTTTTCCCAGAATATTAATTATAGATAAGAAAAAAATTGCATCTTTTGTTAAATTGCTATGTATTTACATCTGTATCATGCTGTATCATATTTGTATTATGATTAATTTATTATAATAATGAAATAAAAATATAAGTATCTTAATTAATAATTACTCTGGGGAACAAATTTTTTTGTTGCCTGTATACCAATACTTGATCTTGCCTGATTCGAGTGAGGGGATTTTAAATTAAAAATTAGTTTTGCTCTAAAGCTACAGAATTTTTTAAAAGAACATTTTTAGTCTATTTTTTGTCGAAATGCACAAATTTTAAATAATCTATATATAACAGGGGATTACGTAAATGTTGCAACAAACTTAGGAGAGTTAAAGTCATCAGAATTGAAACTGCTTAGGAACTTGTTCAGAACCTGTTCCTGTATCTGTTGAGACGCACACGAAGAAACAGTTCATAGTGGTTGGAGTACCTTTAGCTGCGTATGACGACATTTCCGGGCATGTTTTCTTATGCAATTTTGAACCTGATAACGTACCCTAACTTCGCTTGAAATTCGTCGTAACATTTATTTAATCCCTTGCTATTTATGAGGTTATTAAATTTGTACATTTCGGCAAAAAATTCCATAAAAAAATTTTAAAAAAACTTTAGCTTGAACAGAGAAACGAAAGTATCAACAGAAAACAAACAAAAAAAAATTTCCCTAGTGTTATTCTTAATTATTCAAATGCATCTCCAAAAATTAATAAGTTTCAGATATTGTTGTAAAAGCCATAAAACATTAGACAATTATAAAACAAATGAGGCTTTATTGTGCTTTGAATAAAAAATAGTATACTTAACTATGAATATCAAGTTGAGTAATTTGGCAATAAAACATTCTTTTCTTTTTCCTTTTTATACTGGTTTAAAGTTTTTAAGTCTTTGGTTGTTGTTTTTTTAGAACACAATACACAAAGATTAAAAAACATTTTGTATCTAGATAATTATTTTATAGCATTTCTTTTCATAAGTTTTCATAAAGATTTTTTTTAAAAAAATTTCTGAAATGGAAGATTTTAGATAAATGTGATTAAATGATTTGGCAATATTAAAATTTATAAAATATATAAAAAAAACGAAGCATTTGAACCACTTACGAAGTAAAATATTTTTGTTAAGTTCATTGTCTGTATGACTCATCACTTATTTCATTTTATATTTCTGCATTCCATTTCTAATTCTAATTAAATTTTTAATATGTGTTTATTTACAACTTATTTAATTTAATTTATTAATAATATTTATTTTAAACTATAATTCTTATTTTAAACTATTTTCTTATTAAAATAACTATAAATTCTGTTTAAAATATATAAAGGGAAATGTACTAAAAGCATTTCAACCTTAATTTCATTTTAACATTATTTTTTTTCTTTCAAAAAAAAAGAACAAGAAGTAAGACGTAAATGACGAAAATACAGAACAGCAAGTTTTAAATTAAATAAATATTCGAATAGAAATGTGTAATTCATCAATATAATTAGTGATTTTCTTTGTTAAAACTTTTTGCTATGGCTACTTTCAAGAAGGAGAAAGCGACTTTACTTGTACTAATTTACATCATTTCTGCACACACAAAAAAAATCGAAAATTTTTGTTAAGCTTTGTGCTTTATAAATGTTAATTAAATTGAAACTAAGCCAAAAATACATGTAACAAAATTAGGTCAACATCGCAGATAACATAAGCATCAATTTGAAATATATCAGTCTTTTAAAAAAGTAAGAGTGTAATTTTTCTTATTCACAGTTTATTCATAAACATTTTCTATAACGAAAATACTTTAAGTCATTTGGTTATGTAAATATATAAGAAACAAACCATTATTGAACTGCATTTGAACAGTTATTGTACTCATGTAGGCATTAGATTAGATAAGTTGTAGTCCTAGATTAGTTATTCGTTCTTTATCGGAATCAGATTAAATGTTTTATAAGAAAAATTAACATTTTGTAAAGAAATCGTTTAGACTTATGAACCGAAAGGAAATATTACAACTGAGAAAATAAGCATTTTCATTAATATTCTTAAGAAGAAATTTTCACGGCTACATGATGTATGTTTTGTGATATCTAGCGAACAAAGAAACATGAAAATACTATTTTGTTTACTTGCCCATTATCATTCTGTGCCCAAAGAAACCTCTTCTTCGTTTAATTTTTATGAATAAATATTAGTGTAGAAACCGCAATATTATGTTAACATATAAAAATAGAGTTTTATGATTTATTTCCAAATGAAATAAAGTTATCCAATTTATAAAACAGAGTTTGCTCCTTTGCTAGGAACTTCGTGAGTTTTGTAAGAGCAC
This sequence comes from Parasteatoda tepidariorum, assembly GCF_043381705.1. Taxonomy (NCBI): domain Eukaryota; kingdom Metazoa; phylum Arthropoda; class Arachnida; order Araneae; family Theridiidae; genus Parasteatoda; species Parasteatoda tepidariorum. Next base: position 57,070,992 of record NC_092204.1, read on the forward strand.
AAATTAAACATCTCTTAAAACCTCAACAAAAACAATTAAGATAATACTCTTAATTCATATATTTCATTTTAAGGTAAAATTATTAACCAGCAAAATATGTTTTTCCAAAAGGAAAAATAGTGTAGCATTTTAATAACGGACAAAGGACTAATAAATGAGCTACTTTCAATTTCTTAACATGCTGGTCATGATCTTTCAAATTTTTGAACTTGTATAAACCTCTGTTTTAAATCCAAGTTCTTTTATTTTATATTAATCGTAGAATAACTTAACGAAATATTTATTTTTTGTTATCACGAAAGCTAAAGTAACGCATGAAAAATTTGATGTTCATGATATGATTAAAGAATATTAATGGGAGTTTTTCTAGTAGTTTTAGTTTTCTATCTTACCAAAATGAACGAAAGATATTCCCAAACCATCATATTTCATTTTCCAATGTTGAAATTTATGTTGTGATATGACAGGCAAACTGTCACTTAATGAATCAAGATGATTACATTGAATGTGTTTAAGCAGAATATCTTTGGAAACAGATGTGGTATTTTAAACAGTACCTGAGTTTCGAATAATTTTATTAAAGGAAAAAGGTAAATTTTTGGAATGTGCCCACATTTTAACATGACATTAGTTAAAAATAATGTTCAATAATAATGAAAAACTGTGTTTTTTTTTCTTTCCTTTTTTATTGAGTATTTTCCCTTTTAAGCACTAATATTTACGCACTAATTTATTTTGAATAAATATAAAGGCGCTTCTAAATTATTGTCTTGCATATTGAATATAATTTCATAAATATTTTTAGGCCAAAGCTAATTCGAAAAACGCAAGTTTTTATTTGAAAAACATAATTTGAGAAACAATAGTTTCTTAAATTGGAAATTTAAAGAAAATTAGTTTATGTTAATAAGGAAAAAATGCTACCGAAAGCTAACGGATCACCATTGAGGAAGAGAAACTCAAAACAATATAACCGAGACAAGTTGAGACAAGTCGAAAACCGAGACAAGTTGAAAAGCCGTTATTAGGAACACAGAATTCCATCTAGCAATCAAGGTGGTTTTGGTATTTATCATTCCGCCTTCTCCACTAGTGATTCAATAGATTTCGAAGAATTTTCTTTTTTCTTTGCTAACATTACAATTCTTGATTCCTTTGTGTATCCTTTTTTTTACTTCATTTTTAAAATGAATCTAAATATATGTATTAAGTAAGGTCGTTTCAGAACGCTCTGTATTTTTTATGCCTTTCCACACTCGGGAACTTTCTAATTTATGCGATGATTATAAATAAATTTACGCATTTAGAGCACATTAGATTAGGACAACATTGCACTAAATATTATCCAAACATGAAAAGATATTATTTGAAAAAAAAATCCCCATATACGCAGACGTATTCTGCAGCAAAGTCTATTACCAAATCTCTAATCCTCTTGCAAACCACAAAGCCAATGCCGAAAATATGTCTGTCTTTGTTGCAATTATAAAAATTTTTGATTGATTATATATTGATGGATTAAAAAAAATTAAATAAACAAAAAAGCATTTATGAAAATAATTGCAATTTTAAAATTTTATAATTCAAAAATTATTAGACCGATTTCAGTCAAATTTTGTATTTTTTATTTAAAGGATTTTACTTTAAATTGATATTAAAAAAAATGTATACCTTACAACTTAAGAAAATTTCGACTATTATTAAATGAGAGAATGATAAATAATAAATGATAGTTAAAAATCGTTTTTTACATAGAATTATTTTTGAATAAATGAGTAATATTAGCATTAAGTGATCCAAACGTTCAGCCACTCCAATTAACGCACAAATTAACACAAAAAATAAGATTAATCTCTTAAATATAGTTATTATCTGCATTAAGTTACACAGATGTACCGGAAAATATGTCTTAAACTATGAGGACAATATGTTTCAAATTACGGTTATTCTCCATATTTTGATGCTCAAAAGATAAAACCTGCTGAAAAAAAAAGTATATTCATTCAGAGAAAATACGTTTTGATCTGATTTTGAAACTTAAAATTTCTTCTGCACTTTTAATTCGCATATTTAAGGTTATCCCCTTGAATCATTAAATTTGCCACTTAATGCTTGAAAATTCAAGAATTAGATCAAAAGATGTTAAAATGTTCTCATTTTATCGTGTACACTATACTTTTTAGAATTATGTAAATGCACGAATGTTACGAAGTCTTATAATCATATATATTCAAATATTATATATTGTATAGTCTTATATATTATATAGTCTTATATATTATATNGTCATTTGGCGAAATTTTACTGTAACTTTAGTTTTTAGAGAAATTTTATTGTAATAATTTTACTTTTATCTCCGTATACCCCCCTGGGGTAGGTCGGAGTTCAACCTTATATATTATATAGTCTTATACATTATATAGTCCTATATGGGTGATTCTCACGAAACATGACAATTCGGACCAAAAAGTTTCTTCAAATTTAAAGTCTTCAAAATAATTTTAAAAAAAATTTTGTATACTTCTTTAGCTACACTTATGAATATCTTATAGACAGCAGTGTAGTTTATTGACATTTGCTCGAGAAAAAAAATAAAATAGAAATTCACCAAATCTTGAATGCCAGGAAAATGATATATTACCTTAGAAGTTTAAAAAGCAGTCATTTTAAGTTAAGTAAGTAATAGTAAGTATAGTAAGTCATTTTAAGTTAATAGTAAGTAACTCAACTTAAGTCTTTATGTTAGATGGACCATAAATTGCTTAAATTAATTCTTTTTATCCACTGCAAAAAGAAACAAAAAAATTTTTGTTGCTGATATGTACAGAATAAAATTGCGTATAATAATCAGTCATTAAATAAATAAATAACTTTGATTACATCCAAGCATATTACGATCATACCTAAACTTGGTATTAGGTTAATATTTGCTTTCCCTCTTTGCAGTAATAGCAGTTAAAAGGAATTTCTGGTAACACTTCAATGTCCTGGCATTCATAAGCCAGGAAAATGACAGCCAGGATAATGACAAATTCGCCATTTTATAGCATATAACTTTACTTTAATTTAATATTTTGGCCGAAGACGTTTATATTCTGCAGAAAACAACAGTATTTCTTAAAATAACTCAGATAAATCTATGTAGTTTTTGTTATTAATGATTTCAAGAAGCCAGGAAAATGACAGCATAAAAACCTACTCACCTTGAAAAATTTTTTGAAATAGATTTTGAGCCAGAAAATTGGTTCTTTATTCATGCAACAAGACATGTTCAGATAGGAGGGTATCTAATCAATCTATTAACATAAGATATTGATTCCTGGCGCTATCTATTTTGGTTATAAATCACTAAATAAAAGTAGCCAGGAAAATGACAGATTTTCATGGGACAAACAAATTATAGACAGAAAAATTTATTTTAAACGAAGTTTTAGTAAACAATACCCTCTGCGTATATTCTAGAAATGCTTACACCGGTAGAGTTATAAAAAAATAGATATTGAAAAATTTATGGGAAGTTTTGATGCTAGTTATAATTGGAAATATTGTTTGGGACATGCCAGGAAAATGACATTTTGATATTCATTTAAATTTTTTAAGTATACAAAACAGTCGATGCTAGTGCAAAGTCATTTTAAAATGCTAACAGCAACGCTATTTATTAATTTTTTTTAAAAAAAAGTTTTTTAGTATTATAGTATTAGATCTTGGAGCAAGGGACAGTGAATTGTCATGTTTCGTGAGAATCACCCATATATTAAAATCTTATATATTATATAGTCTTATATATTACGAAGTCTTATAAAATTATGACTTGGTGCATGAAAATCCGATCATTAGATCAAAAATTAATCAGGATACTCGTTTCTTTTCCCACACTATACATAATTCATTAAACATGCAAATGCTTAAGTTTCAAACAAAATCATGCCGCTGTATAACATAAAAACTTAATGGCAAAGAACCATTGTGCGAAGTTGGTGCTTCTCTTATAATTTTTTCTGGCGCTCTAATTACAAGCAAAAGTATATTTTGGAATTTTTAAATTATTAAAAATAGAATATTATAATTAGATTTGTACTTAATTATGAAGTCCAAAAAAGTAGTTTGAAAATGTTTTTTTACTTATATTCAAAAATTCATCAGTTCTTGACGAATTTATAAATTAAAGAAATTTTAATGACGAATAACTGCTTCTCTTAAGTATAAATAACAGCAAATAAGTGCAAATTTGAACAAATATTATTTGGAAATGACCCGTGTTAGGAAGATTTTACCTATAACGCGGAAAAATATTCCGATGTCTCATAAGTATCTTATTATATAAACGCTAATACGTACGTATGTATGTATNTCTCATAAGTATGAATAATTAAAATGCTAAGCATAATACTTTCCACTTATTTTGACCTAAATTAATATTGATACAAAATAATGTAAAACGGTATGAAAAATATGTTTCGCAAAAATTCTGAGTCAAAAGGTAAGTATTCTAACAAGCGTTTAATAAAAAAAAAAAATTTAAAATAAGCCAATTTGAACTTTTTCAAATGACAAAAAAAGCATATTATATCAGACGTTTAAAAATGTGACTTTGGCTTTAACTTCAAAATAGATCTATTATTTATTCAAAATTCGGAAACTTTTATTTATTTATTTCAAACTCAAGATTAAAATTCGAGTTCAAAACAAACAATTCTATTTTGTTATGACTTTTCCAGTTCAGTTAACACAATCGACCTCGAAAAGAAGTCTGTAAACTAGTGGGACGTAACGGTGAACAAGCAAAACTAAATATGCACAAAAAATTGTTCCTTCCGGGTTGTTGAAGTACCAAATTAGCCATTACTATTGATGAATCAAGATCACGGAACGGGTTTCCCGGGATGGTGATCGGGTCTTCGGAGGTCATTGACTAGGTTCCTTACCTACTCCTCAAGAACCTCTCTGTTACTCTAGTTAGTTACAATCACGATTTTCTTGAAGTCACGGATCGTCGGTGTATAATATGTCTCAAGCGCGTAATAATACCAGCACGCAAAAAGTATTCTACAATAACATGCTCGGCACGGAGCAAAGTGAAATGCCTATTGTGATTTCATAAAATATTACGATTCTGATGATTGGGGCTGTTTTTTATGAGGGTGGAGATGGAAAAGAATACACGCTTTGATAGCACTAACAGTATTTCATATTTTTGCTTTTTCTTTTACCTTTGTTGAGAAGAATATCGCTGATCCTGATTCTGAAGAAGATGCATAATAAAACATACATTGCTCTCTTCATATTTCTTTTTATATTTTAACTTGGAAAAAATAATTTACTGTTATTTCGTAGAGAGAAAAAATTTTTAAATCATCTTTCCTTTTAACGATTTTTCAAATCTTTGTCAAAATCTAATAGAGAAACTTGAAAAAGCAATTTAAAATTATTTTTTTGCTGAATATTTAAAATTTATAAGTGTTACATTTAAAATATTCATCATTATATTTCAATATCTTTATTGTAATGTTATTAAAAATGTAAAAGTAATTATCCTAGTCAAAATTCAAGCTTAGCGACATTATCGTAATATATTACAGGTATTTTTCTAAAGTTAAAGTGGTTTCTGCATAAAAACTCGTACTTTGATGCATTATCGTAAGATTTTTAAAGGTATTCATCTAAGGCAGTGTTTCCCAAAGTGTGGTACCCGTACCCCCAGGGGTAAGGGAACAGTTTAGCGGGGGAACGCGCTCTTATGCGAAATATCTCGCAACAAACGAAAATTTGACAAAATTTTATTTAAAAACAAAGCTAACCATGAAAATTTGCGATTACGTATTTTTCTATTGGCTATTTTTTTGCAGAGTTAACAGTTAATAATTAGTGGTGTCAACAGCCAGTTGTGATTTTTAATTTTTGAGCATTTTTTTTAACAGTAAAAATTACATTCATTTTTCTTAGTGGTACACAGCGTTACGAAAAATTTAGAAAGGGTGCACAGACGACATAAGTTTGGGAAACACTGATCTAAGGCAAAGCACTATTTACTTTTACAGTTAAATAGTAAGTATGATAGCTTATAATACATCAAAACTAATGATTTTGTAGCAGAAAAAAAAAATTTTGAGGAAAATAATTTCATAAAGTAATATTTTATTGATAATCTCATAGATTTCAAAATTAATCATTACTATATCACTATAACAGGTATACAAATGTTAAAATTTCTTCTTTTGAAATCATTTGTGTTTTAAATTTATTCAGAAAGAGCATTGTAAAAATGTTTTTCTGAAAAACTAACATTTTTCAATAATCAGTGATAGAAAATACAGTTTATATTTTAAGGGCCAGACAGTATTTTTAATATTTTATTCAACTGTATTTAAAAACACTGCAAAATTAATTTACAGATTTAATTTATTCAATATAGGTTTTGTATTTTAAATACCACTTCTTACAAATGAACTTTTTTGTTGTACATTTTTTTTTAAGAAATACAGTTTAATTTGAAGTGCAAAATAAGTGTACATTGCAAATTAAATGTACATTGAGTAAAAAAAAATATACTATCCTCAATGAATTTTGCTTTAATGATTGAATTTTAACATAGTAAGTGCCAATTTTAAAGGTACAAAGAGCTGAATTTCGGAAAACATGATCCCAATAACTTAGTCAGGAAAGTGGTAGAAAGTTTGGCTCACTTGTCTAATGTTAATTTCACTACCTGATGCACTAATTTTGCACCAAAATAACTGAAGAGAAGCTTGGTCAAAATATGAAATTTCCATAAGGAAGAGATCGGTGCTTAACTAAATGTGGTTTATGTAAGCCAAATAACAAAACTTGAGTAAGGATTTAATTTTTTAATTGGAAGATTAAATTTCTTAAAAACGAACCTTGGGAAAAATTTATAATGTTTTCAAATCTGCATTAACTAATATTATATATTGGTACTTTTATCCTACAAATATTTGAATAGCATGCATAAAATTGAACAATATTTGAAGAATATATGTAAGATTAATGTAATAATATCAAAGATATTTAATATTTTATGTCAGATGTCATTTTGAAGTTTTAAATTTTAAGGAAATGTACAACCAATTCCAGTTACAAAATTTTTTAAGAATCAAAATGTTTAGTTAGAAAAACTTACTCAGGATTTAGCTTTAACTATAAATAAGTTCCGCATGAAATTTTGAAATTATTTAAGAAAAATCTTGCGGTTTAATTTTAACATCGACCATCCCCAGAAAACAGAGTAATGGCAGAGAAAAATGACAAATGAGAGAATTATTCAATAAGATAAAGGAAATTAGAGTTTAAGTAGAAATACATTAAAATAAAAAAAAACAAAGCTTCAGTAAAAACACAGAAAAATACAAAATGAAAAAACCGAAAAATTTCAGTAACACAATAAAAAAATATAAAATTGAAAAATGCATCAACTGGGAAATGAGAAATGAAATTTCTGTTATTTTATGTTGCAACATTATAATTCTTATTGTTTAGCAAATAGAGCAGAAATCTAAAATTATTCAATTATTTTAGTGTCAAAATTTTCATTTAATCTTCCATAAGATGAAAAAAAATCTTGCTAATTGTTTTGTGAAAGATAAATCTAAATGAATAAGCATAATCAATAATTTAACAGCTAAATTTAATATATTGAATATAATAAGTCTACTGGCACATTGTTTTTCTGCTTACTTCCCAGCCATTAAAATTAAAATGGTATAAAAATTTCAACCTTTAAAGAAATTACATTGTGTTCTATCAATTACACAGTTACAATCCAATAATATAAAAAAAATGTACACATACAAACAAATTAGATGTATTTTGATTTGAGAAGTTACCTTAAAATAATTCGTCCAATTATTAGATATACTTCACTTTATTTAACACAGTTAAATGAAACCTGCGTCTTTCACAACTAAACACTTAAAGCTTTAGGTCGCTAATAAATAAATAGAACAAAAACATATCCAAAAAATAGACCATCTTATAAATTGTGCGATGAATTCAATGTATTCAGTTTATTACCTTTCACATCCGGTGCACTCCTTAAAAATTTAGAGATCCTGCTGTTTTGCTTTCAATTGCAAGTTTAATGAGAAAAATATTTTAGGAAATAAAAAATAATAGAACGTCTCGTAACACATATATTAACACTACTTAAATTATCTAATATTTTATTGTTACATTACATTGATAACACAGCTCTTTACGCAACCATTCTTCCAGGCTTAAAATTATGATGTTCTAAAATTCTTTTGTAATAAATAATTATTATGGCATCTTACAATACATAGATATTTACCTCACTTAAGTTATTATCTTTTTTTTCTTCTTATTTCCTAGACATAGTTGGGTACTTGTTATTCGAGGAAAAGGGATTTTGCTTCATGTTGTGATTGAAATCAGATTTAATTGGATACCTATAAGCGACGTCACGCATGTGTGTCAAACCTGATTGGCTTCTGAATCGACAAATGCCACAATTTACCAACGATGACGTCCCTTTCAGGTATCCAATTCTTCAAGCGAAAATGTTTCCGAGAATAAAACTATGGTATTAGAGAATTCTTCTGTAATAAAGAAATAATAGAAAATTTTATAATTTATTACTATGATATACCACAGATTGAGAATTTTAATTTTGATGACTTATTTTATAAACTTTTGACTTCAGGGGTTAACTAATGTCTATGTTCTAGATAATTAAGTACCCCAATAATCTTCACTCAAATTCTCTCGTAAGAATTTAAATTACATTATTTTTAGAGTTCTTCGTGTAAACTTTTCCCTTACATTAAATTAAAATATTTGAAAATTCTTTCGTATTGAAGAATTATGAAGGCATCTCATATTAGCTACATTAATTCCACCTAAAGTATTTTCTTAATAATTTGTATTACATTATTGATAGAATTTTTTAAGTAAACTTAATCCCGAGAGTAAAGTTATAGCATTAGAGAATTATGTAATAAAGAATTATTCAAACATCTAATAATACACACCTCACTTCACGTAAATTGTCGCTTAATATATTTTATTATTAAATTATAGATAGGATTTAATCAAGTTTGCTCGGTTATTTTTAGATATTTCTTATGCAATATAGATAATACATTAACTACATCTCTAATATTTTATAATTAACTTATAATTCTCCTAATATTTCATAATTAAATTATTGATAGAATTCTAGCACAATTGTTCCCTGATCTAAAGTTATAGTATTAGAGATTAATAAAGGATAATTGGAGAGCATTTAATATTATAAAATGCGCAAGTAAAATTATTCTCTAATATTATATTATTAGAGAACTTACAATCTAATTTTCATTTAATATATAATTAGATATTTAAAATATATATTTATATATAATTTAATAAAATTGTTAAAATTACCTTTTCAATTTTACACAACTTACAAAATATTGAAGATCAACAATTCATAAGAATTTAATTCATAAGAATTTATCAAAAGCATTTTTAAAAAAATCTACAATTGTAATAACATGATATAAATAGAATCCCAAATAAGGGTCTATCATGAAAGGCTCTTTTTTTTAAAATATGCATTAAGTATTTTTTTTCTTTGAATTTTTTGTTTCAATTAACAATTAACACTTAATTCTTATAGTGTAAATGATTAATAATCCATTTAAATAAAAATTGAAAAACATTAGTAACTCAATTATAATAGTAGAAATAACTTACCAGTTGAGGATAGAGACAATATAGCAATTATAAAAGTATCTTTTACAATCACGAGCAATTAAAATATATTCGTATCTTAATTTTAATAGGTAAAAGAACAAAGAAGCTATGCAATTTAATAAGAATACAATTCTGAAATATTGGCTTTAAGAAAAATCATTCTTCCACATGCCTTTTTATAGCACTAATATCTCCACAGTTCTATTGAAAACCTTAAAACTATAGATTATTATTAAAAATAAAAAAAAAAGACAGAGAATTTTAAGTTTAAATTTTAAGAACGAATTTTTGAAGAAAAAAAATAATAATAATTTATTTGATTGTTTTCGTCATATTTGAGGTAAGTTAATTCGAGATCGCAACGCTCGAGTACGCCCTCTAGCGAATAGATTATTTTCAGGCTTTTATTTATTAAGTTTTTATTTAGTTCCATCAGAATCATTAGCAGAGTAGGACGCCATTTTTTTAGCAGCAAATGAAAAGCAAAACTTCCTTAAGGAAAAGGCTGAAAAACTTGAAAAAACGACCCAGAACATTAGTAAATCTTTCTGAAACAAAACGCACCCATTATTTGAAGAAGAATTTCTTAATTGTTTTTACCGTTCTATTATCAACAATGTAACTTCCGATTTCGTTATCGTAGCTGTTACAGATGTGTGTATTACAGTAAAATAAATTTTTTTAGTCTTCAATTCATTACAAATTGAAGTGAAGTCAACATTGCTTACTTCATTCCAATGAATAAATGTAATTTCAGAACGTATAGAATTGTAATGGTTATAGATTCTTCTTCTTCTTTATAGAATAGTATATATTTCTGTATCTATATAACTCAAAAAACAACAGTAAAGAATCATCCGAATTACTTGAAATAGTATAATTTGTGTTGATTATTAATAAATTTTTATCTTTTTCTTGGTAAGTATTTTTTTAATTTTGAATGATTTTTTAATTTTGATCGAAAAGTAAATTTAACCGAGTATATGGCTTTATACCATGCTCTAAAGTATCATGTTAAAATTATCAAAATGCTCTTCAGAATTATCATGTATTTTACCTTTTATGATTTACCAAATTTCACCACATTTACTTTCAAACAGCAGGGTAATAAAACCATATTTTATTGTAAATTTTTATCGAAAGTTATAACCAAAACGCTTCAGTGAACATTACCGTGCTTTTTGATATTCCCATAGAGCCAGAAACACGGAAAAACTTTACCATATTCTGGTAGTTTTGACCATACTTTCGTGTACAACTAGAATAATTATATTTCCATGAACATATTTACTCACCAAGCATGTTGAAAATAAAGAATATAAATTAAAATAAAAAAATTTCGAATGAATTAAAAGGGAAAAAATAATTATGCATCAAATTAAGTTTTTTTTCCTAACTGAGTAGTTATCCTAACTGATTTGTTAAAAAAAAAAGTGTTAGCGAGTGAGAAAGATTGAGAGGAAATATTAAAAGAAATAAATGGTGCAGCCGTACAATAAAGACCTGTTGCAGAAGATGGAATAATACGTTGAAGGGGACTTCGAAAGATAACCCGAAACTTGTTTTTATAAGGGTTGGTTCGTTTTATTCATTTGTCATTCGTTTTGTCATCATGCCAGTCAACAGCAGTTAACAATATTTTATGTTTCTTTTTATTTTTGAAAAATTAAAACTATTATTTGTCAGAAAACTTGAAATATGTGCCTCAAATAATATTAGTTTTCCTCTAATGTATAGACCTTACCTGTTTTTTGAGTGGCATTTTTTTATAAATCTAATATAAATAAAAGTTTAAAAAACAAATGTTGTAAATTTTAAATAAAAACATTGCAAAATTATTATTTGTACAATTAATATAATTATTACAAATAAGTAACAATCTAAGACTTTTTTTAAATTTAATGAATAAAAAGAATTTAACAATAATTTTATATATATTCCCAAAATTCATTTATAAAATTAAAAAAATTCATAGCTACTAATAAATTTATTATTTTTAAATAAAACAATTTCATTTTATGATGACATTTTTGGCTTAGAAAATATATTATAATTGTTGTTGAATTATTATTGTTAAAGGAAATTTTCCTTAGTGTAAATTTAAAGTATAATAATATAGGACATTAAAAAAATATAAACAAATACTTCCATGTAATTGGATGGTATAACAGGGGAATGAAAAACCAGTTAGTATAAGAAAATTATAAAGTAGTTTCGTATTGTAAATATAAAAAAAATCCCACCTATCCTTTATAAAAATTTTATCTTCAACTTTGATTTTAATTATGGTCATAAAAATCACTTTTTATATTTTAATAGTTTGTTTATCTGATTTTTCTATGTTTTCAGTAGATTATTAAAAGAAATTTTTGACTGTAAATTGAAAGAAAATCAGTAATTTAAAAATAAGAGAAAGAAATTTTAAGGAATTGTCTATAAACTTTACCACATTGCTCATAAAGGACTCCCAAATAACGACAGGCCCAGGGCCCCTAAAATCATAAAAACGACTCTGGAGTAGGCTTCTAAATGTCTCTTTCCAAAACAGAATTGACTTTTGTTTTTGGTTATAAAGTGGTATGATACCACCTCTGGTTTCGGTGATTTTTAAAAGTTGTATTAAAAAAAAAAAAAAAAATTCACGGTGGCAAGTTATCAAATAAACACACTGTATATTTTCAATGAAATTTTCATTCCACATGGCAACCAAAGATAACTAACTGTAACTAAAGAAAGAAAAATCAAATGATCATATTAATTAAATTAATTGTTTTTAATAATTGCAATAAAAGGAATAATATTCAATCAGTGCGAAACATGTTGCTGTTTCCTAAAAAAAAAAAGTTCTTCGATTCTAGGGTCCATTGTACTAACAGCAACACAGAGGCTACCTTTCACTTCAATTCCGCAACGGTACTTATTTTTAATTGCCCCTACTGTTGATTACGTTTTTTTTCTCTCGCACAAATACGTTGTTATGAAGGGTAATAATGTCTTTACAACCTTTCGACTTAATATTTGATTCTCGTTTTTGATTGTAAAACAAAAGTGAATTATTGCTAAACCCGAAAAATTAATTTTGATTGTGCCGTCGGATGTTAATAGCAATCAGGAAACGATTGAAATTCTTATTTTTCTTTTTTCCAGCTTAGAAATTCAAACAATATATGAGTGTTCTAGCTATTCGAAAAGCTGTCAGAATTTATATTGACAAACAATTCCTTTTAGTGAAAATATTGTTGTAAATTCGGATTGTAGTAACTAGAAAAGGATTTAAACTTATATTATCATCCGGGACATTTAAAATTAGATTACCTAAGCCATGTGGAAAAAAAAGTCGAGATTTTGATTGACCATAAAGTTATTTTGTCGATAATATCGTGATAAATTATGTTCTACTTATCTGGAAGCGATTGAAATTTGAATTGCAATCACGAACACAACTTCTATAGAGGCCATTTTTGAAAAGTGTTCGTAATTTTGATTGCAAGATTTTATCGTCACAGACACGAAAGCGAGTTAATAAAAGCGTAGCAAAAAAGGTAAAATGTTTCCGAGTGTAACACATTTAAAATAATTATTTTTCCTTCATAACAAAAAATATGTGTCTGATGTTTATATATATCTAAATATTCGAAATGAGTTTCGTAATTATCTTCAGAGAGTTTTATCCTCTATAATTTAACCAAACACGATCCGGACAGTTTTACTTTGTGCAACTTAGAATCCTGAATCCATATTTTTCAAACTGTTGTCACGAATGCATTCCTTCTATTTGCGGTCAATTTTGCCAAATTATAGTAAAAATATGTCATTCTTGTTTAAGTAACAATTCAGTTCATTGCTTTGTTTTCAGTTATTTTTTTAGGTAAATCATTTTTAAAATGGAAATTAGTCTTAAATTTTCAACCAAATTCTTTTTCATATATAATTTTATTTTTGTATTTAAGTCCACGTTATAACTACAAACTTTTACACTAAGTATTTGTTTATATTGAAGTACTTTTAACTGGGATTTTTCTGTCTTCGGGATCGTGACATGCCTGTACCCAAAGTGTGATTTTTATTATTAAAGTGCATAAGTGACCATGCACTTTTTATAAAATAGAAAAATAAAAAAGTGCCTGATCCACTTCAGCAGTCAACAGATAAGCGAAAAACGTTTGATCAAATTATAGATGTATTTATCGTTTAATATTATTACTTATTTGTAAAAGAAATATCTCGGCAATTGCACCATGGAAACCCCTTAAATCTAATATGCTTAAATTTCAGATCTTCCCAAGTTTTAAAAATATCTCAAAATTTTCACTTGCCCCCTGAACAACTTTGACATGCTCGAACACCTTCTTCGATTTCACATAAATAAAACATATGAATGTACCCATTATTAATCTGTTGAAAAAAATGAATTTATATATACTTCAACATATATACTTCATCATTATACATAACAGTATAAATCAGAAGTATTAAGTAATATTAGCAAAGAACTATTTGGTATAATATAACAAGATAGTATTAAGCAGTGATCGAGTAAATACAGAGTATTATGTATGCTTAAATGCATGTGTGTACCTTATACAAATCTTCAATTCTGCACCGATCCTGTTGTTCAACTTTTGTTGTTTAAGGAGTTCTATCAATTCAACTTTCCAATTTTTTTTATCAAAAACCAGTCTAGAGATATTTTATAAAAAGAGTCTCAGCAATTACCCTATTTATGTTTCCTTTTTTAAAAATAAAACTAGAAAGTATTCTGCAGATGTTGTAATAATCTGCAACGCTCGCTGTCGAGCAGATGGGTTTCCGATACAACGATAATAGATACTAAATATAAAATTATTATTACCAAGGTACTGTGGAAAGAGGTATTTATAACGCAGCGAAATGTACAGGCGAACATTGTTGATTACGGTATTTTTTGATTATTAGGAACTGACCTCGAGTCATATCATTATACTAAAAGATACTAATTAAAATTATATTAATCTTTATTTTGATAGAGTGAACTTGTATTATAATGTGTTTTGCTTTAATTTTAAACATAAAGCCACCAGGAAGAACACCAAATAAAAATAATGGAACTATTTTTGTTTAATTAATTGTTTCGATACATGCCTTCAAATAGTGTGCATGGTTGATATCGAATTTTTGATTATTTACTATTTTTTTCAATTCGTACAAAGAAAGGGTATTCAGCTAGTTATTAAAAAAGAAGAGATATCAAAATTACCAAGTACTAGAGGCAAGTTTACATCCTTTAACATATTACATTTAAACGATATTATTAACTTTTATGTTAATTATTTTCTAATGCGCAGCTATTGCTTCCTTTTCGTTTTTTTTAAAACTATTTCTATTGAAAAGTGCATGTTCTTCAACATAGCTAAGTCAGGCAAGGGAATTTTTAAGGACTGATATTTTCTACTTCCAGGGCCTTATTACTGCATGAACCCACAAGACCTGGACCCTGGTTATTGTGATTGAGCAGCTCATTTAATATCTGCTGTAAGAAGCATTTTTTTTCTAGATTATTTCTCAACTTATCAATTTATATTTATAATGCATTCTACTACATTTTGAGAAACATTGTTATTATTGTTATTCAACACTGTAAATTATTGTTATTCACATTATAATTAACCGAAGTCTTTCAATTCTTATGCTTTTGCCATATTTATATGAATAATATACTTTTCAGTAATCTCATATACTTTCGAAAACAACTATTGATGTTTTATATTAGACTTACTCTTAATAGAAAAAAGCAGAAAATATTTTTAAAATGCATGATAATTTCGCAGACCTTTCCGATTTTTTAAAGTGCCTTTTTAATTGAGATTTATTATCCTTAAAGACAAAAAACACTGTTAAGTTTTAACACTAAACGGAAGATGAGGCCCGCCTAGTGAATAAATAACAGAGATATTTTTAAAAAAATATACTGAAAAAATGTACGATATAACAATGACCAAAATATAAAAGAAGCATATTAAAAATTGTTCTTTATTTGTAAAATAGGTTACAAAGAAAAACCCAAAACAGAGTCAATTTTAGTGTTCACAACAATTTTACAAGCACACTTTAAAAAAAAGTGTCACCACAAGGCAAATACAAAGGAATGCTTTCAAAAACAAGATTTCTTAAGATACATAAACACAGAATGACATAAAATCTTTTTTATAGGAACTATCAATATCAATAAGCACTGACCACTTTTATAGCAGTATTTCTCAACAACTGTGGTATTTCAGATACATATTTTAGAATATTATATTCAAAAATTAATTTAAGTACTTCATAAATAGTAGGCGTTAACTTTCAATATAAGTTAGATTCATTACTAGGCAACAAAATAATCCCGAACAATAACTGAAGAGACAGGAAGAGCATGTAAAGTGACACTAAGAAAACAATCAAATTTTTGAGATTAAGAACACGTTCTTTAACTTATTCCGTCAAAATAACATGCACAGAGAAACATATGTAATTTAACCTATTCCAGCAAGACAACATGTACAAAGAAACATGTTTACAGAACGTGTTTAAGAACATGTTATTTTACATATTCCGTAATGTCATCAAAAAAGCTATTTTTAAATAATGAAAAAAAATTATCGATGTTAAATGTTATATAACCACTTTGCTATAATCCTAATCTAGTTTCCTTTACTTGCTTTTTGTAGTAACTTGTACTTTATTTTTGATTTGCTAATATAAGACGCAACAAAAGAACATATTTAAATACCGTATTAAAGAACATGTTATTTAATTTCTTTTGTTAAGTTTTCAAAAAAAGAAGGTTTTCAAGGGATAAAAGAAAATGTTTTGCAAGCAGTTCATTGATGTTTAATTCCTTCTTAAACTAATAAAAAAATAAATATAAGACTTGCTAAAATATCACATAACATCTTCCACTATGCTTTTCAATTGAGATCTTTAGTGCTGTGATTATTAAAAAGTACTAAAATATGTAATCTAAATCTCTGAAGGTTTCTTTAAATTTCATACATTCGAAATATTAGAAAAATGTCGAACATGAACTTCATATTAAAAAAAAAACATTAGCCATTGTTTCACAATTATTGAAACTTTGAAATGCAGAACTCAAATAAATTGCTAGCTTTAAATTGTATTAAAATCTTATAATATGAACTCAACTAAATAAAGAGAATCTGTTAAACATCGCCAAAGTTTAACCCATAAGTTGTATCTTTAGGTAATCAGTGTAAAGAGAAATTCGTGTAAAAAGGTTAAATGACCAATTAAATTAAAAAAGATGATATTGAAAGAAAATTATATAGGTCCATTTCAAGTCCTTAAACAAATTTCTAACAAAAAAAAAACATATCTTCAGAAACCAAATTCAAATAAATGAAGTTAAATGTTATAATTGATTAAGGAAAACTTATTATTAAAAGAAAAACGAAAAACAGGTTAACAATTTTAAAAAAAATTAATGAAGAAATTAAATTTTATTTTGTTTTGAAAAAGCAGTGTTGTTATATAACAATACTTATTAAAATCGTTTGATTATCTGTGTCAAACAAACGATAACAAAAGTAACAGTTAAAGTGGAAGTAATACTTAACTTTTCACTGTCGTGTTTTGATGAAATATTTGACATTGAAAAATATTTCGTTAGGGCGAAAACGAGAATACTTTCCTATAAAGTTAAGTGGACTTTTTTATTTCTTTCTTTATATAGGTAACTTCTCTCTCAGACTCGAATGGTGTTTTCGCCCTCCGTGTGACCTTCACCTGGTAACCGTGCATAAGTTAGAAACGCAGGTTGCATTCTGAAATGGCCTTTTCTTCCATCCGGATGAGGGCTGGGTGAGGGATACGATAAAAGAAAAGTTCCGGAAAAAAAAATTATTTCGAACAACTTTTGTTTTTTAATGAAGGTATACATACGTTTTCTATTTCCGTGCCAGTTACAAGCCGAATAATCGTTTAGTGTGGCGAATAAAAATTCTTTTAGCATCCGGTATGCCAAATGATATTTAGAATTTCATCAGATAAGAAACATTTCGACCATTTTATTGGTATAAATAAAACAAACAAAAGAAAAAAATTAAACAATGAAAACGTTATTTTGTCCAAACATTAAGTAAAAGTAATGGGTTCAGTTATACCCTAAACATATGTGCCTCCACGTTGTAGTAAAATAAAGAGTATTGAAACTAAAAAACTTAAAAAATTTCTATGAATTAAGAACATTATTGAAAAATAATAGCAGAACTACTTTGTAAATTGTGTTTTGAAATTACTTTGTAAGACACTTGTGGAATCCGGTTATTTGTAACTCACATTACACTTAAACTTTTTTTTAAATGAAAAGAAAAATAAAATGTCTCAAAACAGCATATTTATTAATCCTAAACTCTGACAACAATTTTCATCGTATATGATCTTAAACCTCATGCAACTCACTAGAAAATTTAGAAAAGTAGAAACTGCAATGTAGCGAAAAAGAACTAGATAGATTAAAAAAAATTCTAAATATGCTATTTCTCAAAATAATTATAAAAGAATAATAAAATTTGTTCAAAATAGTTGTTTAAAAAATACCTGCAGCAGTGAAATATTTCATATAATTGTAACTTTGCTAATAAATTACAGAAACCTAAATACAAAAACAAATAAATAGTTTATAATAAACCCTGAAACATGCATGTGCTAAAACTAAACCAACAGAAAACGAACTTTATTTTCATTTTATTTTGTCATTAACTAATAAAAAAAAAAACGCTATCATACACAAATATCTTCAACGAAAGTTAACAATTTCAATAGCTATTTCTACAAAAACGCGTTGACAAAAACAAAAATATACCACAAAACATTTAGTTTCAATAATTCCTGCATTTTTAAGCGACAAGAAAATAAAATGATTAAATGACAATGTGCATTTTTTTTATACATACGAGTTTTTTTAGTTCTATTTACGACAACCTTCTACTTTTTCTAAACAATTTCGATATCTAATCATACAAATTAATTTGATTGTCGTTAAATATTAGCGTAAAGTTTAAATCAAGATTAAAACTGC
This sequence comes from Parasteatoda tepidariorum, assembly GCF_043381705.1. NCBI lineage: Eukaryota > Metazoa > Arthropoda > Arachnida > Araneae > Theridiidae > Parasteatoda > Parasteatoda tepidariorum. The sequence continues at coordinate 57,089,764 of NC_092204.1, forward strand.
AGCAAGATAAGAAGTGCGCGCTTTTTATCAAACTATTAAAAAAATTAAACATTGGTGTCCTTGACCGTTTAAGTAACTGTATTTTTGATTACCTTCGAAATTCATTAAATGCATTCACGCTATGTAGAATTCAGCATTCATACGAAACAATTTTTGGAAAGTTTTAAGGCAGTTCATATTTCCTACTCAAGATGAAAGTTTATAGATTGCTTTTCAGAACAAAAAGAATAATAGGTTAATACCGAATCAAACTATGAAATAAAATAAAACATCTGTGTCCTTGACCATCAAAGTAACTGCATTTTTGATAACTTTTTAAAGCTCAAAAACAAAAAACGCATTAAGACTTCGTGAAAACATACAACCATAAGAAACTTATGAAACGAAATAATTTTACATTATTCCATGACAATTTTAGAAAAGTTCCACTGAACATTTCTGGTCGATTAATAATTCCTATTGAAGTAAAAGTTAAAATAATTTTACATTATTCCATCACAATTTTAGAGAAGTTCCACTGAACATTTCTGGTAGATTAATAATTCCTATTGAAGTAAAAGTTAAAATAATTTTACATTATTCCATCACAATTTTAGAGAAGTTCCACTGAACATTTCTGGCCGATTAATAATTCCTATTGAAGTAAAAGTTAATAGATTGTTTTTCAGAACGAAGAGAATAATAAGCAAATACAGATGCATTATTTTAATTCTAGAAAGAAAAAAAAACATCGCCAAAATAAGAATGTAACTTTAATACGTAAAACGTGAAATACAGCTGGATAGGAATTTCGCTATGTATAAGTAATTGCAGCTGGACCCACAGTAAAAGATGCATTTAATATGTCATAAAAATATGAATTGCTTTCCTAGGTAATATAACATTGGTGGAAAAACAAACGCTCAACGGTAATCAATACAAGTGTACAGAAAGAACAAAGGAAAAAAAAATATTTATTTTCTTTCTCCAACTAAATCTGAAATCTTACAACTTATAAAGAAAAATAACATGCACGATGTTAGAAATTTAGGAAAAAGAAAGAATTATCATTTTAAAAACAATATAAAGGGAGAAAATATTTATTAATTTTAAAAACATAGCTTGTTAATCAATTAGCATCATGGAAGAAGATCTAGTTTCGTTCTCAGACCATACGAATTCATGATTATCTTAGAAAAAAAATGTAAGGAAAAATATTATTACGTCACATTACAAAATCACTAACTCCATAAAAAGCAATTTCGTCATAAAGCAAAAATGCATAGAAATTTTACTTTTATGCATTTGGGTCGAATTTTTCCCTCCTTGCGACGAAACTGGAAACGGAAAATCATCCTGATTTCGTCTATTGCTAAATCCTTCTCTAGGATGTCCCTACATTCTCGCAAGATTTGAATTTCGTGCCATTAGAACTTCAAAAATGTTAGGAACAATGAAAAAAAAAAAGATTGGTAGTTAAAAGTTACGGGCTATTAGAAATGAAGCGCTACACGAAACTACAACAGTGCTTTTTTATTCTTAAGCAATATTTAGAGCACCGTCGTACCATTTTCAGAAAGCGTTTTTTTTTTCTTTTTTTTTTCTCTCCTCTTCTTGGTGACCAAAATTAGCTGTCCAGATGATGCAATTTAACGCTTGTTTAACTATTTTTTGGGGTTGTATTTCAAGGTTATACCACGATTATCCTAGCTTTGGAAAGATGAAACTGAGTGGCGAAATTTAGAACATTTATACAAAGTGATTGAAAATTTTGACGAAAGAGTGCGTATGGGACAGCAAAAAACCAACCCCTATTGTCAAATATGATGTTCTTAACATAACCCTATACCGTATAATACATAGTGAATCAATGAAAAAAAATCACACTTTTCAATTAAAAAACCTGTTTTTTTTAAAATCAGAATTACATCTTGAACAAATTTTAGGACAATTTGTAGATAACATAACTTTAAAGTAATTTGAACGAACGCTCAGAAAGTTTGAAGTAGTTTGAAGCGAAAATTGACAACATTCCAAGAAAACAAGCAGGTTTTACCTTTAACTGAGTTTGGAATCGACTGTTACAGAAATAAGTTTATTTATATTATATAGTTTTAAGCAATATTATTAACCAGAAAGTGTCAATGTAAAAATCAAAGTTAAATTTGTTATTAAAGCTATTACCCAATCCAAAGGAGTGCTTGTCAAACGAAGTCAGTCTAAGCTGAGTTTAAAATATAAAGCGGATAAACTACTTAAATGTCATACATTTAACCGTCCATCAAAAATTATGAAGTAGTACTAAATTATATTTTTCATACGTATTAAAAGAAAAATAAGACTCGACATGAATTTTTAAAAATAGAGAGCTAAATACTCATAGAGTCAATTAATGAACTTAGTACAATATAGGTTTTAAAAAAATCTTTCTAATAATATTTTTTTAAACTCTTCATTTACATCAACAGTACATCTAACTTCAAACAACCTTTAAATAGTGTATTACAATTCAAAGAAGGAAAGCTCAGGAATTCTTTCCAGTGAATTGCCTCACACAGAAAGACTTCAAAGTTCAACAGTAATAAATATGTAAAAATTCACAACTATAATCTCTTAATATAAAAATATACATTCAATTCTTAAGACTATCTCACTATATATAATATAAATATTCCATAAGCATTATGGCACACTACATGTTGAAGGCAGCATTATATTCGGTGTAAAAGACAAAGGCGAGACGATTGGTTTCCATTACACGAATAAGGCAACGTTTTGCGAATATAGTTGAAATTAAAATCTGAATTCAAATCAGAAATAGAACTCTTATTTCCAACAATTATTTCTTCAAGGTCTCCTTTCACAGATTTCCGTAGTTCTTGTCTGGCCCGCCGCAAAATATAAGTCAGTAAGGCAATACTAAGAACAACCTAGTTAAAAATGAGAATAATTCATTAATATAATAAATATATTAATAATTGAAATTACTTAAAAACAAAAGGCTTGCTTGTAAATTAAATACGCTGGAAATGGCCAACAGTTCTCTAACTCAAGCCTCGTCAAGTTTTCTAGTTACCAAAATATAAAGCAAAAGTGATTGGAAACAATCCCCACTCCTTCAATTTCGAACTCATATCTTTTAACGATTTTTTTTTTCAAACTTTAAAATATTTTTATTAACAATTCTTCTAAAAATTTTAATTTTCTTGTATATTGTAGTAAAAAAACAGTAAGTATAGTAAAAAAACGTAAGGTAAAAAAGTTCGTTTTTTTTATGTTCATATTTTTATAAATATTTAAGTTAGGTTTACGAAATTTTAAGCAGTTATTTCATATGACAATCTTATATAAGTAATAATCTTTCATAAGTAATTGGTTACAATCTTATAGCTATATTTCTTGGCATAGAGTGCTCAAAAAAAATTTTCCCATCGTAATTTATTGCCGGTAAAAGCTTTAAACTTCATTGATATGTGTATAAGAATCTCACGGCTTAAACACTTATAAAATTTAAATAAAAATAATTCCACATCAGTGGTTACCAACTGGCGGGCCGCATACGGCTCGCGAACCTTTTTTATGGCCCGCGAACTATAATATATTAGTTGTCATTTTTCTGCGGACAATTTTCGTAAAAAATCTATATGGGATTAAAATACTTTTCTTTCTTTAAAAAAAGAAGGGAAAAAAACTCATTTCTTCGTTTCTGTGAAATTTAACTTGTCAACGGTGCAAAAAAAATTTTTTCTCAAGTTTTGCATCCAAGAAAATATTTATTCAAATACAAAAATAATCGTGTATGTTGCTCTTTTTTATTTCGTTTTTTTTTGTTTTTTGTGAATATAATTTTAGCATGTGTGTATCAGAAATTTTCTCGAAGATATTCTCCGATGTAACTTTTTGAAACCACTCATTTTGGACGAAATTATTTACATTTGAAAATTTTGTAGCCAGAATTTTTTAATATGCAATCAAATATTTTTTTTAAATATATTTCTTATTTTAATTTGTAATTCAATACTTTTGTTTTGTACAACTCGATAAAAATTTGACAGTACTATTCAAGGTTTCCTTCAAACATAAAAGAGTCTTATATAAAAGTTTGACAAAGTTGAGGCCTGCCATTTGACTGGTGTTTTTAAATGCGGCCCCCGGCCGCATGTAAGTTGGAAACCCCTGTTCTATATTTTTCTTGAGAAATATGAAAAAATGATTTTTAATGTAGACGCGTTTTTATAATTCTGTCCTGTATCTTTTTTGGTTAACTATTCATAATTTTAAAACTGTTTAAGACATACAAAAGTATTATTTTCAAGAATCAAAAATTAAACTAAAATAATTTTGATATTTTCTTATTGTAACCAAGCAACGCCTTAAAAAACTCCATAATGTTTTTTGCAATAGAAAAAATAAAAAACGAGCATTATATGCTAGTTACTTTTTAATACGCATTTCTTTTACTGATAATATTTAAAAACAAGATAGAGAAACATTTGAAAGAAAATGTTTTTGCTCTGGAGATTTCATTAACTTACTTTGATAATAAAAACCCCAAAAGGGTACATCTAAAATTAAACTTAGTGAAATTCTTCCCAAGGATGAAAATACCATTAACAGAACTTAACATTTTAATATTACAAATGCATTAAAAATACCATTAACAGAATTACCATTTTAATATTATTTCACCGCTATTATAGTTATGGTAGGGATGAAACAATATTAAAATAACTAATCGTCAGATTCTAATTTTCAATTCGTAACAAAAGAGTAAGAACAGTTTTAGTTTATTAATTTCAAATGCATTAAGTTCATAGATGAACAGAATTTAATTTTTAAAAGTTTTAACCTTTTTTTTCAATCAGTCAATATTAGCTTCATTGATTTTTAAATAAAACGCTAAAGAAAAAATCTAAATTTTTAATACCCCATTTCGTAGAGTAGCTAAGACAACCACTCCCCCTCCCAAAAAAAAAGATTAAGATACCGTCTCTATTGTACAGTTTGGTTGTATTGTTTATCCAATGTCAAAAAATTATGAGATGATTTTCAAAAATCAATTAAACAAAAACTAGAGGAGATTGAAATTTACGACTTCTAAGTTTTGCTTAGGAAAGGAGATTTAACCTTTTCCTCGTCGAATTTTTAAATTAACTACTAAATTCATCAACAAATGGTACTGTTGATTGGAAACAAACAGAATACAATGTTTTCTGTGGCATGTGAGATCATTTCAACTGAAGTATTTGCACGGCTATATGTTAATCATGCCCTCAAACGTTAAAACTGTAATTGATGGTAATTTTAAAACCGTTGTTTTATAGTTTTCCCTGCAACACGATCTGTTAAAAAAATTTTTAACTAACTTTAAACTCGATGAAAATAAAAACAAGCGATCTAAGCAGTAAGCAGAGCCACCGTTGTTTCATAGTTTTCCCTGCAACACGATCTGTTAAAAATTTTTTTAACTAACTTCAAACTCGATGAAAATAAAAACTATCGATCTAAGCAGTAAGCAGAGCCCGGGTGGTTACGAACACTCAGAAAGAAAATTCCCTGATTTTTTAAGTCTGATTTCATCGAATTTCGCTGATCTTCGTAACTCATGGCACAGATTTTATTATAAATTTTTAAATTATACTTTATTCTTCAAATTAAAATTATAGAATAATTTTTTTAGTAAATATTCCACTTTCAGATACCTCAAATAAATTTATTCCTTTCTGAGACTTTTTGTGTATTTTAGTTAAATTCCTTGACATTTCCCAAATGTTTCAAGACATTCCTTGACATTTCCCAAATGTTGGTAAAATTCCTCGACTTTTCCCTGTTCTCCATAATTTTCTTATTCTTTTGACCAACCTGAGAATGCAACAAACTGTACATTTCTATCTCCTTATATTTTCCTGCACATGATTTATTCGAAAAGTTAATCTTTGAGACACGAGTTAATACAAGTAATACCATTATCAGCTCGCAGATCAAAGATATGTAAATGCATACCTGCAGAATAAGAACTCCATAGCCTACAGTAGCGGTGTTTTCATCTACTAAAACTTCTTCCATGGATCGGACAGTCGTGCCAAGATAAACACTGATGAGCTGGGTCGGAAAGAGACCCAAAGCTGAAGCTCCAACATACCTCCATATGCAGACTGGACTGATCTAAATATTAAATAAAAATCTATTTAGCATTACAAATGTATTAAAAATTAAAAGGTGAGTATTAATGATTTAATAAAATTACTCAAGAATAAAAAAAGGAGCTAATTGAAGAATTGGTGGATAACTGTTGAGTCAAAGCCCGCAATCAATTCGCTATGTAATTTTAAATCTTGGTTTACATTTGCAGATAACATAAAATATATAACTAAGAATCTGCGCTAAGTTTGTGTCGCTGAAAGTCATAGAAAAAATTCTTTTTACAATAATTAAGGCGTCACCTTAATACTTTTCTCGGAATCAGAGTTTTGCAACATTCACATTTTTATGAAAAAAACATTTCAAAATAAAAATTAAGATTTTTTACTTAACAAATTACGCGACAAAAAAAAATCGTTTTAAGGAACATTTTTAAAATATACCTTCATAATAAAAATTTTTTTTTTCAATAATGAAAATATTTTTAGTAAATTGTTCATTCTTATATCGAAGATTTTTGTAGCCACACTATTTTCTAGATTAAAGACTAATATCGCATTCTAAAAGTTTCTAAATTAAAAGTACAGTAAAAACTTCTTGGCCATCTTTAGAAAAAATTTAAAATGGATAAATAAATTAGGAAAATAGGAAACATCATCATAAAGTTTTACTTTTAAAATTAATAATTTATTTAAGCACGTTTGTATTTTCATTCTTAAATAAAATGTTCTACAGGGGAAGAAAAACTTTCTAAAAGAAAAACCATCCAATAACCCCTATCGCCGCTAGAGTAAATGCGGAAAAATTTCGTACTATCACTCTCAATGTAACGCGAATGCGGATTAGATATAATCAAGCAGCAACGAAACGACCATTTGGAGAAATGGGAGGAATTCCTGGTGAGTTGCCCAATTTCGCGTTGATTTTGAGATGAAAAAAAAGGGGGTCAGTTATGGGGAAATTGAATAATAAAACAGCATAAACTTAAAAATAAATTAATTTCAAAACAATCCAGGCAATCGAATTAAATTTCACAATAATGTTATGGAATACATTACTATTATATCATTATTTAAATTTTTACTATGGTTTCGGTCACTTTGAACTAAACTAATGTGAGACAGTGTCTCCAAAAGTGTCTATGGAACCTCAGAAACACCGTGAAAACTAACTTGCAGCGATACTTAACTTGAGCAACATTCCCTTTAATGTTTCACATTATGTGTAAGACCTATAGCAGGATAAGGAGATAAACTTATATTGTCTCAAATATACTTCTAAAATAATCAGTCCATCGACAATGATGAAATAAAATAAATCGAATGCTATTTGCCTCTTTGAGAAAAATTCCCTTTTACGAAAAGAAACAAAACCGAATGATTTCGAAGCTATAATGGTTGACACGAGGAGAACAGGATAAACCTATAAAAATTTAGCCAACAAAGCAGCTAGTCCCAGTGATGTGATAGTTTAATCAAGGTTTAGAGCCTCAAAAAGTCCTGCTCGAAAATATATATTTCTATCTCCTAATGGGGATTATTAACTTGTACTTTAAATTCATCTATGGATTATATTTGAATGCGTCCAATTATCTTTAAAACATCTAAAAACAAATACACATTTAGATAATAAGTATCAAACATTTTACAAAGGTGACATCACAATAGCTATTTTTTTAAACTAAAGATCACGCAACCTGCTATAAAGATTAGAAGAAAACTTTACTATTTGAATAAGGGAATGAATGCTTTAATTGAAAGCATTTTGAGCGTAAGAACATTTTAATGATTTACAAACAGATCGAAGAAAGCTACGTTCTCCTTAACTAACCAAGCAAAGAGCAAATCCGTTTCAGATTTCAACATTTTTTTGTGGATAAAAAAGATTCTTTATTCATTTTCTTTTTTTTTCCCCTAAGAAAATGAGCCACATCCAGGTAAATTTATTTTTAGTCGCAATGCATATAACTGTAAAAGTATTCATTATCGCTCCAATAATACAGCGAAACACATGATGCACATAATACATTGAAGCATAAACATCTTCTCACACAATCGGTGGTAGAGCCGTAACCAGTGTCAATATGTCAAAGAAGTTAATAAACTGTTACAGTTTGGTACAAAAGTGCCAGCCTATAGTCCTAGCTCTTTACAATATTTAAAGCGGTAGCGAAATAACAATTATAGAGACTTTGTTTATTTTACAAGTTTCTCAAAATTCTCATCAAAATTATCAGTTGTTTTTATTGCATACTAGCTGAGTACTTGTTCTTCACACTGGGTAAAAAGTAAATAAATATTAAATCGATATTAATCGGAGCTACAAAATCATGCACAAAACTAAAAGGTATACTGGCATAATAGATGAATAGATAAGATAATTCCAAGTGTCTTTATTCACTATTACTTTGTTGCCCTTCCCGATGGCTTTACGTTATTAGATTAAGCAAAATACGTTTTTAGAAGTCCGTTCCATCAAAATAAGATTAACGATATTCATTCAGCGTAATGCTCAAGAATAACTCTTAATAGCCAAAATTCAGCACAATCAAGAATTTTTTTCGGTGCTTATCTCTTTTGAGAGGCCATAAAAAATCTACTACTACAGTACCTATATTAGCTACATTGGTACCAATAATTAATACATTTATTAATATATTTGGTACCTATAAAAATAGCATCTATGACCACAATACTATCAAAACCTAAAACCAAAATTAATTAAGCACCATTGGTGTCAATAATAGCATTGCGATTTTTTACGATTCTCCGAATCGAATAAGTACCTTTTGTCTATTACCTTCCTCTTAATACATAACTTATTTATATTTTTAATTCCATTACCGTTGATTTTAAATTATTTGTTTTTGTAAAAACACATTTCAAATGCGTAACGATAAACAAATTAAAAACATTGTTTCAGAAAACTTTAGGGATATTGAGTATGCATGTATACTTTGCATATGCGACCACGTTCACGTTATTAATTGAGCTTGTACGAAATAACGAATAAAAATAATTAAATATTAAATAAGGTGCAATAAACTGTTTTTTCTATTAAATAGAGCTATGAGCTACCAAACATCACTGATGTTATATTTAAAATATTTGTAAAAACAGAATCGTCTATAGTTTAACATAAAACAGTGGTTAATGTAAAGTCATTGAGAAAATTCCACTTTTCAAACGTATTTCCTGTTTGATCAAATCGAAAACTTCGAATAATTTTTAGGATCGAGGGTTTAAACTGCCTCTTTCACCCACTTTCCGAATTTCAGGACGATAGCTCAAACCGTTCTGGATTCATAAGATCTAAATTTATCTGTCATGGAATTTACTACCACTTTAAACATTTAAGAAAAATTTCCTCTTAAAATGGGAGAATGTATGATAGTTCCATGATCATAAAAAAATTGCAAATCATGCCCTATCTAGTTAAAACAAATGACAAAAAACACGAGGCTCATAACTATAACGGATATATTTTTTTAGTCTTTTCATCAACAATGTTAACTGTTATAACAATTCTGCAAGGAAAAAAAAACCAAATCACAAACAATAACATTTTATTTTCATTAAGACATGTATAGGAGATTTAAAAAAAAATTGGTGATAGTGGCATAACATCTCTAATATAATGTTATAAATGTGATGTCATTCTGGTGGCTTCTATTACTAAAACCTTCATTTCGCTTGTTCAAAGAATTGTGATTATAAATTAAAAGACAATCGCTAAGTTCACATTAGAATATAAGTATTCAGTTATATACAATTTTAAAAATTATAAAAACTTCTCGCAAATTCATGTGGCGAAAAGAGATAACAAGTAAAAAACAATGCTTAACAAGTAAAAAATTCCTTTAAAAAGTCTTTGTCTTCTTATCTTTAATATAATATCACTATTAAAATAAAAATTACCATGGAAACAGCCGTAATTAGATAGAATAAAACTAAAGCCATTAGATAAAACTAAAGCTTTAACGTCACGAAACGTTTCATTTGAAATAAGTTGACGGAAAGTACCGTGAAGAATTTTTTTTCTTCTTCTTCCTGCAATTAGATATCTGAATAACGGGGCACAACACTGTATTTGAGGGCTGACGAGAGTAATGTCCTAAGCTGCCATTTGCTTCCACCTGCCCTATTTTTTTTTTACTTCTAATGATTTTTTTAAGAACAAAATTACTCTCTTAACATACTAATTTAAGACAAAAACGAAGGACCTTAAACTTTTATTGAAGCTACAAAGTTATTTTGTATGTTTGCAACAAAAATATTACACTGATCAATAAAATCATCCAAGCAATTATTTTCATTATTTATTTATTATATATGTATAATATATAGTGCTATTTTTCTTGTTTGGAATATTTGCGTGTTTTTCATATTAGATTCATTTAATGTTTATTCATGCAAACATCTCACAAATTAAATGCAAATATAATCCCATGTAGTTATAGTTTTAAAACTCGACTAACTGATTTTGAAAAATAAATCAGGCACAGTAATCACAATAATAATAATAATAAATCAACTGTAAAATAATTTTGCATGCTTAAGAACATTTAAAAATCGCTGATTACGTTTGAAAAGTATAATGCATACCCTTCGTACAAATTTCAGTATGTTTTGAGTTTATTATCTACCGTTTTAAAATATTTATTCAATTTGATTTATTATCATTGACATAACTCAGTGAAATCCATTATAATTGGTTGAGATAAATGCCAGATACAAATAAATCTTTCCTCGAATAAATAAAAAAAAATAGCTATGGTTTTAGGGTTAGATATATTAAATAAAATATTTTAAACCATTTTAGAAAAACAAATTAGTTTTTATTAAGAACATAACAAAACGTAACCCAAAAAAACATTATACCGTCACTCAGTTCTTGTTAAACTTATAAGCATTGTTTCATCTAAATTAGTGTGTTTTCGGAGAACGAAACAAACATTTATATTTAAATACTCAATAAATACAGTATTAAATAGGTATACTCTAAGCTCTGTATTGCATTATACTAATATGAAGATTTATGGTGTATTGTGAACATTAAAAGAAAATTAAACACAATATTAGAAAAAAATATTTTTATTTTTCGATAAATTTTTAAAGCGGACAGAAAACTTCTAAAAGAGTTACGGTATGTTCAGTGGGTTACATCAAAATCATTATAATAATAATAATTTTTTAAAAAAAAAAAACAGAGTTCGGTGATGAACGCATTTATAATTGCTAACTTGAACAGAGATAACTTGTTTTAAGAAAGGTGTTAAAAATTGTTTATTTTCCAAATTGGACGATGCGCTAAAAAAGGTTGTAAATGTTTGCGTTATACCATAGTTAGCTTTTAAAAATAATTCATCGACAGCATTAAAAGTGAAAATTTCATTTAAACAAAATTACAAGTAAAGTTGTAATTTTAATAGTCCAATAAAAAAATTAAATTTTTGTTTACTCAATTATTTTAATTCTGTGAAAAATTTTTTTTAAAATCCAGTGGTTCTTAACTGATGCTTCCATATGTGTAGCCAATCTTTGAATCATCAGAGAAAATTAAAAACAATAGTAAGATCCAATGGGTCATGAAATTTTGCAATAAGAAGATTCCAAATTATAATTGCTTTTAAAAGAGGAAGTTGATAATTTTGATCCTCGCTTTAATTTTTAATTCATGACTTACTATACAGTAATGTACAAAAGTCTCCGAAGCACATATTTTTTCTAACTTTTCTCGGTTTTTAGGTCTTTAAAGAAAAGAAATGCAAATAATTTTAATTTTACTTATTATTATAACCAAATTTAAATAATATAACATTCGTTCTTATTCAGTCAAATTTCGTCTTTATTATTATTTGGAAAGTGAATTGTAAATGGCCTAGTTATTAATAATTGAAGTGACTATAGTTTAAAAAGTAAACCTAAAAGTGGCTGATCAAGAAAAGCAGTAAGAAAGCTGCATAGTTAAAAGTGAATTTATACGTAGAACATCAAGAAAATTGCAACTCGAATTGCCCTGGAGTTATACAAAGAAAATATTGCGAATATTGGTCGCAGTACTGCTACAAGACGTTTACATGATGTTGGATTGCATGGACGATGTGTGTGACGAAGCTATTAATTAGTTAATAGATGACTAGACTAAAGTTTTTATTAGATTGCTTGAACTGGAATGTTGAGAATTGTAAAAAAGTATGCTTTCCTATTAAATACAAATTTAATTTACTCAAGAGTATTGCCAAAAAGTATATTTGATGTTCAACAAGAACAGGAAATAATGCTAAATAAGATTCTTCATCTATTTTGAGTATTTCGTCATCAATATGAATAAAAAAATAATCAATAATATGAATCAATAATAAGAATAGAAAAATATATCAAATTCCTATTGACAAACATGATAAAGTCAATGCTATGGATTGGGGTAATTTTCGGATCAAAGACCCAGACCATTAGTCCAAATTGATCGCATAATGGATCATTATATGTATATTTTGTCTGGAATGGTGCTATTAAATGCGCAGGTGCTATTAATGGTGCAGACGAAAAAAATTAAGATTTAAAGACCTTTCAGATTTTTTTTATTTTATTTTAACAATGTTTAAACAAAACGAATAAAAAAAAATATTGATAAAAAAGAATAATTTTTACTATGTTAGTTAAGTATTTATATTTCTGCCTTTTGCGCTAAAACAGTAACTAAAAAAATATGTGCACTTATATGAACATAATGGAATTAATTTATTTTTTATTTTATTATTTTTTTTTCCCAATGCCCACCTGGTGAATGACTTACGTCATACAGGCATCTGAAGGGCAGCTTTGTTGGCCACTCTTTCAGGGGTACCATATTAGGTGGGCCAACGTTGCTCCCATAGTAAGGACAGATAGTACAGAGAAGGAAGGAGCATCCATGCCTCGCCCGGGATTCGAACCCAGGACCTTTCAGATGCAAGGGTAGTTCCCTAACCCCTACACAGGCCGGTCGGCATGGAATTAATTTATAATCACAAACAAATATTCTACCTTCAATTTCAGCTAACTGAAATGTTCGAATTCACTTTTAGTACTGCTGAATTCGATGTTTAAAGATGAGGAAGAGCTTATCGATGCGAAAATGTAAGAAGTGAAAATAAAAAGTTTGTATTATGCCAGGTGTGCCCACCCCCGCACAAAACTGATGGGGAGATCCCCCTAAATTTGAAAATTTGCCCCCTCATTTCCGCAAACAACAAAATGCAGATCAAACTTTTTACTTAAACAATTTTTCGGCTATACCTGTAATATTTTGTAAGACATGAGTTTTAGAAGAGGAAATTAACATTGTGAAAAAGAATTGGGACAAAAGAAAAAAAAATAGAGCGTTATTCAAAACTGACATACAAAGTGGTGTTGTGTTGTTCTTTTTAAAAGCTATATTAATTTAAATCTCAATTCTATTCAGGTCGTTGAGCCCAAATTTAATATTATTAAACATTTGTTCAAATGTAACAAGATATTTTTAAAAAAAATTAATTTATATACAAGGATAAATTTAAAATGGGAGGAAAGATATTTAAAAAAATTTATAAGTATGTATCAACAATGATAGAATGCAGCTCTGAAAAAAAGTATAAGATTTATGAAGAAAGTGATAAAACGTAAGAAGAAAGGACTTGCATGGTTTTACTTTATAATATAGCTATAGATTATGACATAAGTAATCAAAAATTAAAGAATTGCTATATATAACAGCCACAGGTAATTTTAAAAAACATTATTCTAACGTAAAAGGCTTATTCTTATTTGTAAAAGTGGCATTTCAATTTTAAGACATTTAAATTTATTAAACTATAAAAGAAAATTATTTTGCCGCCAAACATCAATATTACTTAATATTAATTTGTAAACACAACATTTTAATTATCTAACTATATATTATTATGATTTAAAAGAAAATATCATAGAATTTATAAGAATAATCATAATTTTTAACGGAGACGGTGGTTTGGTTTAATGCATTAAACGTACTTAAATTACCTGTTCGTGTTCTATATAATCATTAAAGGCCTAGAAAAGTTAGGTCTCAAATTCTGGATCTAAAATCTAAAAAAAAATTCACAGAAAAAAAATAAACATTTCGTCTAGGCTAAAAATATTTAATAAAACTGATTGGTAATCAACAAGTTTATATTAATTACCAAAACCAATTTAACATGTCATATGAATGCGCCCCGTGGCATAATGGTGGCGAGACGGCGACATAGTCGCAGAATATTACAGAGTTCTTGCAGAAAGATTTTTTATTTGGAAGGCAAAGAAGTTTTGGTTTTTTTATTCGCAGAATTTTTCGAAATATTTTTTTCTGCAGAATTTTTTTTCCCCTTTCTGCAGAATTATATTCAAATAATATCTTTCTCGCATATCGGAGGTGGAATCCTACCTTCCTTTTTTCCTACTTTCTTTTGAGAATAAAAAAATTCCGCAATGAGTTTCTTTAGCTAGAATTTCATATTTATATTATAAAAAGTAACTTCCGAATAGCAAAAATTTAAAAAGGTTAACTATACAAATATTTTTTAGAACAGGAGAATATCGCCAATATTAGAATACGTATTCTTTTATATTTAGATTTTTAAAAATAATTCTTACATTTATAATTAAAAAATTATATACTGTTCTATTCTGTACTTAAAGGCCTTTTTTTGTAAACAGAAAGCGCTTCTGTTACTTTAAATTAGAAACATACATATTTGCTTCTATTAAAAATGTATTTCAGAAAGATATTAGTACTAGATAGAATTGTTGCCAAAAGATGGAAAAAATTCTGCCACTGGGTGAATGCGAAGACTGATTTTAACTTTCTAACGTAAATACTCTTTTATTTGGTTATGCTGTCTTTTAGCTCTTTAACAGTGCCAATAAGGAAAATTATTATTTCTTTTAATTTTACTGTTTGAGATCTGTGCTTTCTTTTAACTTGAATAAATCTATAACAGTTGAAGTTTGTTTCGTTTTAGTGGGGGAAAAATCCTTACAAATTAAATTAATTGGCTAGCAAATTCATCTTGTTCAAAACATTCTTGTTGCTAACACAACGATAACAAAGTTGCTAATTTCTTTTATTATCCATTAAAAGTGCCATTGAACTAAGCATACGCGTTATCATATGTTGTACTGAATCATTTTAATAATAAATTCACCAAGATGCCCATTTTCATCAAAATTTCTCAAAACAGCCAAGATCTGAAAGTGCAAACATGTAAGAGGCAAAAATTAAATCCACCCTCAGTAGCGCAGAATGAGTTTATAGTTACATATCGTCCTGATTTTTGACTATATAATTATAAACCTCGAAATACTTGAAATTCTACTCATTTAAAGAGACGGACTAGCTGGTCGCCGTTAAAAAAATAAAATAAAAACACTGCTAACTGAATATTTGGTTTTAATTTTAATAAGAGGAAGAAAAATAAATTGGAAAAAAATTTCGATCCTAGAAATATTTTAAAGACGAAAAGCTACCGAAAAATAAATAATTTATTTTTAATTCACTATTTTAAATTTTAATTTAACATAGTGATAAATATATTTATTTTAATTTCATATATATACATAGATATATAGTACAGGGAACGACATTTTTATTATTTTTTGCGGCAGTATTACGTCTTTAGATTAGAAAATGAATAACAGTAAACAAAGTGTTTAAATTGTAGGCAAAGCATAGAAAAACAAGTCTTTTCATTTAAATAGAATGAAAGAAAAGTAATTGTTTCTTTCTATCAGCCATAATATTTACTTTCTAACATAACAGACAATTTGTGTTCTTCAATTCCATTCATCTATAAATAAGGAAAAAAAAGAAACATAATAGCTTTCATAGCTATCAAGAAACTGTAACTCAAAGAAATACAATGGTCAAATTTTCTTTCTCTCTTTCACTGAGACTTTACAATTTCAAAACAAAGAAAGAGTCTTTGACTTTGACATAGAAACAAAATAAATAACATTCCTCATTTTTTTGTGTTATAAAAATAATAAATCATTTTTGGGGAGGTGGAATTTTGGGGCAATTAATTACTGATGCTTACATTAATAAATTCATAAGAGCTTGAAAAAAAGTCGTTATTTTATCTGTATATAGTGCCAAAAAAAATAATATTAACTAAGAATAAAAATCTGTAAGTTTTAAGGAAGAAAATAAATAAAAAAAGGGGGTTATTAAACTTTTTCACTTTACCATAAGAAAAATCTTATATATTATAAAATACTCATTATTTTGAAGCACAAAAATATATTGATTGATAAAAATTTTGCATTTCATCTAAAAGTAAGTGTATATAAATTAAAATATAAGTATTTAATAAATTATAAAAAAAGGCGTTATTAATTAGCTCTCTTTAATTTCCATTCAACTTTTTATCTTTGTTTCATTTAATACATATTTACTCAAAATTGTGCTGTCCAAAATTAATATGAAATAGTCTTGTCGTGCTGTCCAAAATTAATATAATCCAACTGGATCAATTAGACAGCAATTTTTAAAAGTAAAATATATGCAAAAATCTTTTATTTAAAATTAAATTAATTTTCAATAAAATTAATATTTTTAAGCTTAGTTAAACTGATGACTAACCTAGACTCTGTGATAATCAATTTATTAAGGTTATATTTTACTATTAATTTGTTTCTCCTTTATTGGATTTAATAGTCTTTCCCTGTACACAATATAGAAAGATTTTAGAATATACTTACAGCAAAGAGTGCATTTTGCAAGCCAAATGGTATTGGTGTAAGCCTTGAAATAGCAATCAGCTTAAAAGCATGGGCACTTTGTAATGCTGCTACTGTTGCTTTGAGAACATCAGGCCCTAACAGTTTAGCAGTAATTGTTCCTATAAAGTAATGCTTCATAAGAAGATGAGCGGATAAAATTCCTACACTTGCAGCAAAAGCTGTCACTAGAGTACCAGCAATCAATCCATAGTGGTATCCACAGGCTAGGTTAAGTAACACATAGCCCCAGGTCATAGGAAATGACACTGCAGTGTATAAAATTATAAATACAATACAAACCACCCATTCTTCCTGATTGTCTAACCACAATAATCCATATTTAACATAATCTCTACACAGAAATAGAAAAAATGATAAAGCTGCTAATACTGCGCATGCAGGTATGCAAGAAAACAAGAATTTTGGAGAAAATAGTCTGGAGACTAAACACTTAGCACGTCGTCGAGTTCTTATTATCACATTAGACCCAGCTGTAGTTTTTCCATTCATATATAGCTTCTCATTTCCAGGAGTAGGGACAGAATTACTATCAGCTGGTTGTGCTAAAGCTAATAGAGGCAATGCCACCGGCGAGGTTATAGCCATGTCAATAAAATAATTTTAACTAGCATTATTCAAAAAGTAAGATACTTTTTTTGGTGCATTTTTATCACATTCAGGGTGTATCACAAACGCAACAAAAATAAACACATTTTGTTAAGAGTTAGGAACATCGAAAATTGATATAAATAAGCTTAATTCACAAAAATCTATCTGTGGATAAAACATTTTTAAGTGTTGATCATTCAAAATATGATGCTTGTAAAGATTAATGATTGGATTTTTATACCGCAGTCTCCAATATTATCCATTTCGCTGAGTATGTAAACAAACGCGATTGGAAACTTGCAGTAGTAAACGAAAACTAGAAACCAAAACACGAGAGTCGTCGTAAAACGTGTTTACTGGAATAAGAGTTGAGTGATATCTCCTCTGCACTCACGAATTTCAGAATTAAAGGGGCGCTTTAAAATGCGCGCCATCTGTTGGAACAAATTGGAGACTACGAATGAGTAGTGAAAAATAATACTTAACAAACTATTTTATTGGAAAGTCAGCTGCTCATAAAACTGCGTGTACTTAATATACTGATACCGAATAATGTTAATAATTGATCACTGATGAACAATATATATCAGGAATATTGATAACTTTTTTAAAACCGATTAATTTATAGCTTGTATTAAAATTTCCAGAAACAAAAACCAGGAAAGGGAAAATGTTGAAGTATATGTTACTTTTCTTGGTTATTTACATATAAAGTTAATTCAGAACTTGACCAAGACATTTTATTTTTAAACCTGTAGTGAATTCTAAGGAGAACATAACGGAATGAACAAAGCTGTACTGTAGGAGTAAGGAAAAGGATATATGTCCCAGAGATATAATTCGATACTAAAAATTAGTTTAATTTTTTTTTGCAATTTTAGTTATCTTCGCAAAGTCGCATTCTTGGGATTGGGGGGGGGGAGGAGACTGCAGTTATTATTTACAGTTTTATTCTATGATATTCATTGCTTTTAAATTGACCATTTGTGTTTACTTAACTCAATAACCAAGTTGAAAAATTTTAGTATAATCAGCGAAAATGTATCTTTTAAAAATAACAGTTTTGAAAAATAGCAAAATAAAATTAGATTTTTTAATCGTTTGGCCCATATCATGGGTGAAAATACCTGTCAATCTATAGCATAAATAGATTTCTATATTAATACCCTTAAAACGATGGTATTCACTTCACTAGAGAGAGAACTATAAAAACTTAGGAAAGATAAACATTTATAAAAAAAACTAAATTTATTGTAAAAATTATTTCCAATCAAATGTAGTTTTTTTTAAAAATATTATTAAATTTTAACTTCTTTGGCATTCTAATGCTCTAAAACTTTAACAAATAAAAGTTAATGAATAAAGTTAATTGTTTATTTGAAAACTATAGTGTTCACAAAAGCCAAATATTTAATATAATATAATATAGTTAAAAATATAATTTCATAAAAATATTAAATAAAAGATTTCATGTCCTCTATCATTCATTGGATGTTCTTTTTGGTTGAATGACTGGGGGCAGTTACTGCCTGTAATTCAGGCAATTGAAAAATTAAGAGTATTTTATTTAGATTAAATTAGAAGGATTTAACAAGAGTTGAATTTTTTTTTTCGTTAATAAAGACCATACCTTCTGCAGAAGATCAAAAGTGTGAGGACATGTCTTCTGTTCATCCTCATGGATGTATACCAAACCGTCGCCTAGAACCAAATTGTGCAGCTCTAATGTGCCATAAACAAAGTAACTACAGCATACTTTAATGTGGCTAGTATTTCCAAAACTTATTACCTCTTAATTCCCTTTAATGCTCATTATTTATCTTAAACTTTTTTCTTAGAACTTTTATTAGACAATATGATAATCATCTTTTTTCCTAGGGAAATTTTGGCATCAGAAAAGCAAAGGTTTTTAAAATTATGAAGAAACATTTTTAATACAATTAAGCATTCCACTTTATAATATTCTGGTTTAAAGCTGTTTTATTAACAGCTTTGTATCTTGATAACTTGTTGATTCAGTTTCGAAAATGTAAAATACGATTGAGAATCAGTTAAGACTAATGATAAACTAGCCAGAATTGAAGACATATAAATTGCACCGAAGTACACATTCAGGGTTCCCACTGTTTTAACAAATCAAAAATTAAGCACTTTTAAGGACCTTCTTTGAAAAAATTAAGGACTTCCAGTGACAGTGCAAATTATTTACCTTTCTAAAAAATCAATAAATAAAAAACAATTTTATTATAATTTAAGAACTAAAACTGATATATTTGCATCAAGTAACAGGGCTCGTCAAAGAAGTACCAGGTAAATTTAGCAAACCCTGGTCAGGTTTTTTATCAAACATTTTCAGACTGTTAAAAGTTAACGTCATTCAGACGTAAAAGTTTACATATGAAACTAACCTGTATTCCTTTTTTAATGATTTCATTGAAATTGAATTGCAAAACTAAGAGGAGAAATTAAAATTTGCAGTTTTTTTCAAGAAAGAGTAAATAACGAAATTCGTCAAAAACATTGAAATAATTATTACAAGCTTTTATATTCCACTACTAGATCAGCAAATGTGTTATATTTACTTTTATAATGAACTTTAACAAAATTATTTCCAACCGAACCAGTTATTAGGAATTAACTTATACATAATGTTACTAAAAATTCTGGCGAAAAACATGAAATAATTTTAAAGCAACCAAAAATTGAACAAGAATTAAAAACAGTATATTAAGTTGCAATGTTAACTGAATGAAATTATTATTAAAATCCAAGGATCTTTCAGTTGAGTAGATTCATATTTTATTAACAATCTGCTTATCCTTAAGAAATAAAAATAGCGTAACAATCTAAAACTTAAAAAAAAATAAATTTACATTGCAACAAAGCAAATTATAAATAGTAACAAAATACTTAACTTTCTTGAAAGAAGCAAATCATGCTTTCTTATTTAGTACTTGGGAAAAAAAATCCAAAACCATTAAACTCCAGGTTTTTGATTAAAAACTTAGGTGGGCTGGGATTTTTCAAACCTTGATTTTTACAGATCTGTTTATTTAGTACAATCAATGAATTTTAAAAAATATTATTCTTTCTATAAATTTATGTTTACTTATTACACATTGAAATATTATACAAATTCATTTCATTCTTCAAGATTTTAATAAATAGTTATCGTTATGGATTCTAGTTCAAATATTTTTCAGGTACTTCTTTTCTTGGAGTTTTACTTAATCCCTATAAGCAGATGTGTTACCAGTAGTACTGAATTTCTTGAATTCTGTCAATTTTGAAGTTTAGTGTCAGTCTTCTACTTAGGTACCTTAAATCTGCAACCCCCAAAAAAGCACTATCTCTTCCATGTGCAATATCCCCCATGTCCACACTATTCTTTTCTTTTAGAATGCTTCACTCTTCAAAAAAATAAACAATAGAAATAAAAATTTGGCTACCGAAGCCGATGTCTTCAGGGGGTACCAGCTCCGGAAGCCATAAAAACAAAACCTTTTCTATTGAGAGAACCAGACAAATGTCAAAAAATTGCTCTCTTAGTATCCCGAAGGTTATGCATAAGTCAAAGAAGAAACACAAAAATCAAATCAGAAGAAAAATTTTAAACAAAATCAGGAGAATAAAATACAAAAACTCGCAGTAAACTAGTCAAACAGCAAATTCATGAAACTAACTCAATGTAAAAGAAAACAACGCCCCTATTAAAATGCACAGTAGGAAGAAAAAAAAAGGATAGGAAATGTAAAGATTGCTTAACAGATTAATATAATGCTTAACTGGGGCTGCTCAGCCAAGACTTTAATTTTGCCCTGTTAAAAGAAAGAAATAATAAACTAATATTTCTCAATCATTTTCACAATCAAAAATTTAACATTACAGTAATTAAAAGGAAAATCATTATTTCTCAAAACACTCAACGTTATTGCAAATTTTTTTAAATCACAATTGAGAAAAAACTTAATTTTTGAAAATTTTACTGCACTAATTAGTATCAAAATTACAGAAAAAAATAACTTTCAATTAAAAGCCTTTCGTTTATCAAAAACAACAATTTAAATTTTTTTTATCAACAATATCAATTTTAAAATCTAAATATTCAACTTTTAAGCAATTCTCATTAGTTTTTTTTCAAAACGAAATCTTTAGGATAACTACTATAAATAAAATCATAATTATCACAATTAAATCATCAATATATCTAAAAGATTTAAAATCATTAAACTCAAGAAATTTATCTTCAAAAAAAAGTAAAAAAATAATAGCAAAAGCACCAGAAATAGAATTACCTTGTGGAATTCCAATAATTTGTTTATAAAAATCCAGACAATTAAAAAGTACATTCTCAAAAAGATTAAACCTACAAATATCCAAACAATAAGATTTATCAATATTTTCATTAAATAAATATTTATCAAAAATGCCACTACAAATTTCAATAATCTGTGCATGTGGAATACTAGTGTACAGATTTTCAAAATCATAAGTATTAATACTAGAAATTACATTATTTTTGATATAATCTAAAACATCAACGTTACTTTCAATAACAATATTTTTCTCTTTTTTAATTTTAAGTAAAATAATTTTAAGAAAATTAAAAATCTTTTTACTAATATCAAAATTGTAACAATTAGTACCACATGCAATAAACCTAAATTTAACCAGACATTTATGAAATTTAACAATAGGAAATAAATATGGAAAAGTAATCCCATTTAATTTAAATTTTTTACTAAATGCAATAATCTTTTTCAATAACTTTTCCTTCTTCGAATTTTAAATAAGTATTATTAGCGTTATATTCCCCAATAATTAATTTTTTAAAAAAATATTTACACATAATACAAAAATTATTTGAGGCTTTATCAATAACTGTAATAATAAATTTATCCTTAAGAATTTTAATTTTTCTAGACAAATCATAATCAATAATAGTACCACTAGGATATGAACAAAAACTGGTATTAAATTTAACCTTTTTAATAATTTTAATTTTCCACTCTGAAATATTGAAAACAGTTTTCCATAGTTTCTGACCATAATTTTCAAGTCGTTATCTTAAGTCTGTAAAATCTACACAACATGCATTAATATGCAGCATTTCTGTAACTTTATTATAATCAAAAATCAAATAAAATGAAGATTGTAACAACAGAATGCCAATACCAAAGATGAATAGACTGTTTTTGAAATAATATAATTTGGAACGGGCTATTTAGAGCATTAAATAATAACAATAGAAGTATATTCATTTTCATTTCCGTTTGCCAGCATGTAAAATCTCATAATTAATTGCTAGTACCTCTACGTTTAAATTGTAATGCAAATCATATGTAATCAATCAAAACTTTTGGGTATGTGCTCATACAGCCTTTTTTTTCTTAACTCACATAATACAATATGTCCTTTAAACTGACGAAGTTAAAAAAAAAACATTTTAATTTCCTCGAAATTAACCTATCTTTATGTCCATATAAGATGTTGTATACAAATAAAATGGATTCTCATACAATTCACAAATGCTTTATTTAATTCAATATACAAATTGTTTATAACAGTAATTACATAACATTCTAAACAATTCTTGATATTAAAATAAATATGTCAAAACTTTTAGTATTCTAAATTTCATGAACCAATGCTAAATATGTACAATTAGCATAACAGGCTTTGTAGAGTTGTTACTAAAAAGAGAGAAAAGAATTTGAATTTGATACGACAAAATTAGGAATAAATGAAAAACTTTTTAAAAAAAAGATCATTTCATCTTAATAAAGTTTTCATTTCATTGATTTAAATTTCCTTCAAGAGGTAAACCAATTAATTCAGATATTTGATTTTTGTCAGAAGCTAACAATTTTAAAACAAAAAGCAATAGAATAAAGATGAAATTATCATTACCATAATCAAAAAACAATAGTCCTGTATAAAAACAAAAAATCAGAATTTACCTCAATCTGAATCTTTTACATAGTAATACATACTACTTCTGCAGAAAAAAAAAGTGACAAAATATAAGAATATTTTATTTTGGTATATTATTTCAAATAAATTTTTTTAAATTTATTATAGAGATAAGAAATATACTATTTTTTTAACAAATAATTTATTAATAATGTTACAGTTAATGTATATTTTGTCGTACAAAAGTTTCATTAGAAATAAATTTTCTTAAAAGTATGAATAAAATAGTTTAAGGAATTATATTAATTTTGTAACTTTCAAAATTCAAGTAATATAAATTAAACAGCTAATTAAGAGTCATAGCTTGAGAACAATGCTAAATGCATAGGCTATTTCAATCAAACCGAAAAGCATTTTATTCAAAAAAAATTATTTGCCAAAAACTGCAAACTGCGTAATCAAATAAAATTTATTTAATGTTAAATCTAGTTTAATGAAACGATTGTCCCTCTTAAAAATTAATTTAAAAATTGGCAATTAATTTTTTTAAATGCAATTTTATTCTAAAGAGTTTCATGTCACAGTAAGATTATTGAACTGGGTTGCAACTAATCCAGTGTTGTTGTTTTTTAATCAATATGATACGTATATCGATAAAGAACTATTTCACCAATTCAGACAACTTATACTTATATTGACTGAATTAGTGAATCAATCTAAATGTGAATTTGTTTTATAATCATCTTGAATTAAAAGATTGATATGTTAAAAATGTATGATAAAGGCAGTGTAATGCGAACTAGAAATTTAATCTTTAAAAAATAAAACAGCAATATTAGTTTAAAATTTAAAAATACATAAAACAAATTATTAATTACTTCATTAAAGGAAAAAGTTTTTAGAAAAATACTAAGCAAAGACTAATGTTAAAAAGCATTTTTTTTTTTTAGGTCCCAGAAATACCTTATATCAAATGGGCAACCATCAAGAATGCTTGTAACTGTATTCTTCATCAGTAGTATTCTGTCCCTGAGAATAATGAAGTAAAAATATTTTCAGATTTTCATAATACTCTAAAAAATAATACACTAACAAACTGCTATTTAAAAAAAAAAAGTAAATTACGAGCCTCACTAGAAACATTAATATTAAATTACAACAGTATAAACATTTAATTTTTAAATAATTAGTTTTAAAAACGTTGTTATTATGATATTAATATAATAAAATGCACTTAAATTTGCAGTTGCTTTTTGTGTATTTTTTTTAACTTTTCAATTTCTACCTTCTTATATCAACAGGTTATGGACTGCAGTCTCTACGCCTCAATTAGTAAGGAATTGCCTGGTTCCATTATACATGAGTATCTTCTGGGAGCCTGGGAATAATCAATTAAATATTTTTAGATAATAACATAATATATTTAAAAACACAGTTAAATGCCCTGATAAATATACACATTCAAGGTTGAACCAATTAATCATTCGTTTTACATTATAATAGGATAAACTATTCAAACAATTTCTTAATAGTAATAAAAAGAGGGGAAAGAGAAAAATTCTGATTTAAGATATAGAAGTTTGGATTCTTAATACTATAACTTGATTAAAAACAAAATTATGAAAAAAAAAAAGTTTCAAGGAGCTTTAAAAGCCTTGGATCTTTAGGAGAAAACTGAGTAGTCAACTAAATATAAAGAGCTATTCTTTTTAATAAACATATTAAAAGAGAAAAAAACTACTGAACTTAAAAAAAAAATAAAAAGTATAAAACAATTAAGAAAAAAGTTTGGAATTTTATTTGTCTTCAGTAGGATGGTTTACACCTAAGGAATTAAGGATAAATATCTTTAATTAACAATTTCAATTATTTTTATTAAGCTAAAAATCACAAATTAAATAATTATTAGTTTTCCAAACTATACATATTAAAAAAAGCAAAATTTAATGTTATTGTTTAAGATTCAGATTTATGATTATTGTTAATTGCAGTAAGTAATTTTAAATAGGACATAAATTAATGTTACTAATTATTTAAATTTTAGTTAATTTAGCTATTTTACGTTATTCAAAACATTGACTTCAAATAAATTTTTAGACAGCTGTAAGTTAATCTACAAATGTAAGGTTCATGTTCTACCATACACCATAAGAAAAAGTACAAATTATTTCATGGGAGGGAGAATTAAATTTTGATAACAGCAAATTTCATCAGAATCTAGGATTTACAACTAATATTTTCTAAACTTTATGGAAAAAAAAACATAGCAATTATATAGTTTATCTTGAATTTTAGGCTTTTATCTGCCATCTCTGAATATTACTATTTATTATCTTCTCAGCAAAAGAAAAATGCAATTAACTTTGCACTGAAAAACTAAAATGTCTTTTTTAATCAAGAAATCAGAACTGAAAGAATTAAAATGATACAACCATTCATAATACTATATTCATAAATTAATAAAAAAAAACATTAAAAAATGAAACTATAAACACGGATATTAATACCAATGAATGACAGAAAACGAATTACCACAAGCAATATACTGCTTTCTGTCAGCTTACATAGCGAATTTCTACAGCAATGCATGGCACAAATTACCTAATGAATATCAAAAAGAATAAACATGAAAAGGTACATTTAATAAAATCAGAAACATTATTTCCACAAGGCAATTCTAATCAGGTGATTATAAAAGTTCAAAAGTGATCTAAATTGTTTAAAAAGAAGTTTTAAGATTAATTGGATAATGACCAACAAATAATTATGGATAGAGGAATAAATTTGATCTAAAAAATTAAGGAAATGTTCAAATTAAGTCAATTATCTTCCTTTACAACATGTTTTTCAACAAATTTTGCAAATTAGGATATTAAAAGGAGAAATCATTAGTATTCATTTGATCTTGTTCATTCATTTAATATTAAAATAACTTGTGCAGAAAGAAATCCTTCTGTGCCAGATATTAAATATTTCAGTGCAGTTTTTTCCTCAATTTCTACTAAGAGGGAATTTAAAAATGTGTAAATGATTGAGAAATAGTCGCAGAAAATGTTGGAAAGCACATTAGAGATGAATTAACCCTGTTTATTAATATTATTTTCAATATGGTTTTAAATAGGCACAAACTTTCGTAATCACCTGATATAAAAACTAAATATATGACTTAAAAAATACATAAATAATTCTTTTTTTTTATTTGGAACTTTTATTAGGAATAATAAAATTGTATTATGAACTACTTAATAAAAGACAGTAGACCAAGTTCTCAAGTAACCTGTTTTTTCTCTTGCTTGTAGAGTATACTTACTTCATTACTTAATACTTCGAATAAGCATCTATTTTCAAGTATAATTGTATGTTCACATAATTGAGATTTAAATAGTTTTGATCAATATTAAAAATTTAAGGTATACAATTATTTGATAAAAAATAATAAAATATAAAAAATAGAACTAAGGGTTGGCATTGTATTAAACATTGATCATTCACAAAGATGTATAAAGTGAACTATAGCAAGCTTTAGACGACCAATGCCTGCTTCAGTAGATAATTTAATTTAAAAATTAAAGTAAAATCTCACAGTTTCATTGGTAGTGAGAGGTTCCCCAGTGAGTAAAATAGCATATAGTCATAGCTTCCAACACTTTACAAAATAAAAGGCTGCTAATCCCTTCACTATAATTTAACAAATATCAAAAGTTTTCCAAGGAGCTATGTTATTTTAATGCAACTAGGACAATCAATTTTGAAACAGCAATTCAAAGGCAAATATTTTTAGTGTTCGAATGCAGCCTTTTGAATTAAAAATTAATTAGCAACTTAAAGAATCATCGCATAAAGGTTAATTGTTTGAACTCATTGAATGATCAACATATAACTAAATTTAAAATTGGCTATTGATACATTAAATTCATTTATAAAATTTATATAACTACAGTAGAAATAATTTAAGACTAAAAACATAATTGCAAATAAAACTTATACTTAAAAAAAAATAAAGAAAAAATTCATGACTTATTAAATTTTAATACATAAATCTCATTAACTGAATGATTTAAATACAACAACTTTTAGGGAAAAAACAAAACAGAATTTTTCAAACAATTAAAGGGAAAAAAAAAATCTTTTAAATGACAATCATTAAAAATTAAGTTTAAGTTAGTTAATTTAACTTCTAGACTGTAACAATTATTACATTATTTACTTCATGGCTAAAAATATCAAAAATACACATTTATCATCATTCAAAAAGCCTGAAAAGGAAGTTAAAAATAATGTAAAAATTTTCAGTATAAACACTATTTTATTAGCAAATGGGGAAAATTACATGAGGAAGAATATATTCAAAATATACATTTTAATAAGAATTAAATACACATGAAAACACTTTCTTTTGGGGGTAAATGAAAGTCCAATTGAATAGGGGGCATTTTGTGACAAAATGCGCAAGCTTTACTAAATAAGTTGGTAAAATTAATATGTAAGGAGAAACAGGGGACATACGTTTAGTTTTCATAACTCATTTGGGAACAAATAAATAAAAAGTTTTTGAAAAGTTGCAGATGTTGCTCAGTTGAGTGATGTATCTTGTGTTAAAATGTTTTCAGTTCAAAATCTTCACAGAAGGAAAATATTCCTAAAAAATTGAAATTAATCAATCAAGGGTGAGCAATTTCATTCACATAAATTATTATATTTGAAAAGGCAACAATCAAGCAGCAAATAATCAAGGTATTTTTTAAAAGAATTACTTTCAACAATATATTATTCATATTACACTTATTTTTCAAATAATTTTTCATTCAGCTCTGTCACAATGTCTGTTGATAAAGGAAATTCTAATTTTTTATTGAGCCTTCTAATATGAGCTAATCAGGACTCTGACCAAATCGGATTGAAA
Organism: Parasteatoda tepidariorum; assembly: GCF_043381705.1. NCBI lineage: Eukaryota > Metazoa > Arthropoda > Arachnida > Araneae > Theridiidae > Parasteatoda > Parasteatoda tepidariorum. The sequence continues at coordinate 57,118,069 of NC_092204.1, forward strand.
ACTCGGATTAAGCAAATAGAAAACTTGAAACAAATAGGGTGCCTGATATAATTTGAAATCTACAAAAAAAGGTTAGAAAATCTAAATAAAGAAGGTTAAAAAAATTAAATAGACCCAATAAATAGATTATCTAGAAAAATATTTAATAACATTTGTAAGATTTAATTTAGGTCTATAGTATCTGAGTTCCAATGTTTAAACAATAAAAAGTATTTATTTAATTTGAATTTCACTAATATAAAATCAGAATGTTTTTAAATATAATACATTACATTATATGTGCCAGTTTAACAGAAAAAACACCTTATTAAGAAAAATTAAATTACATTACGTCTGCGTAAATCTGTAAATATCAATGTATAGCGATTAATGACCTCTAATTTATTTTTTATTTTTAAGCAATGCAGGTAGAAGGTAAAAAAAAATATTTTTAAGTTAATAAAATTTAATGTCGACTTGCCTTAAATCTTCTGATGATGTTCCATCAGAATTCTCATAAGGTACAATACAGCAAAATTATAACAAGGTAATTATCTCAGATTTCTGTTATAACAGTAAGCATTCTTTTTATACAGTAGGCATTTTTACTCTCTTTAGAATGATACAGGGTCATGATTTAAATTACTAACATCTAATACTTTTACCACATACTTTACATTTAAATATTACAACAGCATCTATGAATGAGTTATTTAACTTTAATTATTTATTCTTTGAAAAAAAAAAAACTAAGTTCACAGCTTATACCTCATATCTTTTCTTGAATAAATGGATGTGTTAAAGCTTGATTGATTGATATTCTCTTGGCAGGATCAAGCATCAAAATCTTTTCTAATATATCTTTGAGTTGGCAAACTTTACGATATTGATCATCAGGTAAACGTTGGGAGCCTACAAGCTCTGCCTGCAAATCTCGACTTGGATTAATATTTGTTAGAACTACTACTTTTTCCTGCAAAAAATACATATATATATACAAATGCATACATACAAATATATCTGAAGATTAAACTATGATATAACCAACAAACATATGCATAAAAATTAATTTTACTATGCTGTGTTTTAATTACCTAAATATAATTAAAAAAATTAATTAGTATGGATGAAAGAAAAAAAATCAATAAGAACATGGAAGGCACAATAATAAATTTATCACACATCTAATCGCAAACATTAATAAAATCACATATACTATTCTACATATCAAATAAATCTTACCCTTTCAGTGACTTTGTCCACTTCATGTGAGAGAAAATTACAACTACTATTGAAATGTTGCTCTCGAAAAGCACCTTTTTTAATTATTTTGTTTGGGAACTTTCCTTTTAAATCCATAAAATGCTTTAACATTTGGTTATTGGATTTACCAGCAAACATTATTTTTCCTGTGTACAATTCATATAGCGTGCAACCAACACTCCATGTGTCAATTCCAAAATCATAATTCAAACCTAGAACTGCAAAACCAAAAATTAATAAATCACACACTTGTATGTGTATTATACTAATGTGATTAAAACAAATTATACATTTGTATCAAATCCTATTTTCAAAGAAACATTCTGCAAAATATTGGATTATCTAGAAAAATTATGCCAGTTTTAAAGGAAAATTGAAACATAGTACATTTAAATTTTAATAAACATCTATTAAATAATTTAATAGCTATTTTTACCCTGCAATCTGTCTATTTCCTCTTAATTCTCACATTGTATGAACGCTGAAGAAAAAAAAAAAAAAATTCCCCCCTTGGTCAAAGAAAACCACTAAAGGAATTTTGTACTGATCAAAATAGCTTTTGAGAATGTGGAGCCTAGTGAAAAAGGTGGACAGAATAGCAAATTGCAATATAGCTCTTATTGAGTTATAAAACACATATGACACTGAGCGTGGGGCTGATGAAACAAGATGCAATTTCCGAATCCACCCTTTCTAGACGTTTTTCTTAAATCATTATCATTAATTCTTTTGATATCAAGTAATATTTTCCGAATTTACCATTTAATTGCTTGATAAAATCTTATAATGCAGGATTCCTATCCAATCTCAACTGATACAAAACATAAACTTCTATTAATAACAACTGTTGGTCATTTCAACCATTTTCTATTAGACCTTTTCACTGAACATTCTTACAAATAAATAATTTTTCATTTATCATTACTGCCTGTGTTAAAAACAATATCTCCTTGTTGAAACAGCAAGTCGTTAATTGAAATACAATGTTCCAGATACGCCTCCGTTAACTCACGGAACATATGCTTCAAAATGATTTTGTTTATATAGCCAAGCTTCAAAACACACTTCTGAATGGTGGATTTTAATACTTTTGGTATTTCTCCTAGTTCATGCACCATGGAAAGGGAGTTACTTGGGATCAGTGCTTTAATTTGATATTCATTTGTGGTGAATAACATACTAAGATTTATTTCATGTTCAGGGTTGAACTTATTAACTTTAAACTTAGCAAACTATTTCTGGAGTGTTCTTTCAGTTAAAGCCCTTTAGTTGTAAACAAAGCATGTTGTTTTTCTCTAGTGCAAAGTTTTTCCTTTCTAGTAAGGAAAAAAAAAAAACTTAAATACCTTTAATGTATTTTATATCCTTCCATATTTTAAGCTTTTAAAGCCAACAATAGTTAATATGTCATAAATTATTTTTCTCAGATACATGAAATTCACTCTTTCCTGACACAAATCATTCAGATATTTTAAGAATATTTCCTTAAAATTAAATTCCTAATATTTCGTAATTGAAATTAAATTTTATCTAGAAAAAAAAATTACATAAACTCCTCTCCTTTTAACTATCTAGTCAATAAATTTTGAGATATAATCAAGCTTCTTTCAAGCATAATAAAGTCTTTATGACTCTTATTTAAAGGAATGTTACAGCTAATAAGTTGAAACTGTTTAAATGAAAGAAGTTTTAATTTTAGTTTATATTTTTAAAAATAGCAAATACAGAAAAAAAAACTTACTAATTTCAGGTGCTCTGTAAAATCTGCTCACCAAATATGGTGTGACATCATTTTCAGCAACATGAGACGCAGATCCAAAATCACAAAGCTTTAAGACAAGCTTACGGTCATCTACCTGAAATATTAATTAGGCAGATGTTAAAGATATTTTGCATTTAAATGCAACTAATTTTAAAAATTAACACATCATCTGCAATCAAATGTAACAACAAAATGGAATCAAATATAAAAAATAATCACAATAATTATTTTTCTTCCCTTTACAGTGACACTGAAAAACAAAGTTACCTTAAGTTTACACAAGAAACATGGTTAATTTTAAAAATTAAAAAACACAACTATTGATCATGAGAATAAATTTTAAATAATAAACCTTAACATTTCTTTTTTTTTTTAAATAAAAAAAGAGTAATCAATAACATTTTTAAGCCATAATGCAGGTTTAAGTTTCATGAATATATAAATTAATCTTTTTACCAATATATTATCAGGCTTGATATCTGCATGCAATATATTACATCTTTTCAGTAGTTTCAAAGCCAAAAATAACTGTTGACTGTATGATCGTACTGCTTTGATATGTAGGCCAACATCTTTACCATATTTCTTAAGAACTTCCCTCAGATTCATACTGTAAAAAGAATAAACAGGTACATCTTAAAAAATAAATTTTAAAAAGAAATGTTACTAAAAACATTAATAGGTAATAAATAAATAGAAAATAACAACTCACTGGTTTAGATAGCATTACCAGGCACTTAAAATAAACATAAATTAAAAAAAATTGTACTCCTAATACATAAAATCTTCATTTCTTTTAAACTATTACTAGACCTATCGACTTTATTTTGAATAATTATGAAGCATAGAGAATGATAATTGTCTTGTCTAGATTGCGATGTTTAAATTCCCCCCTCCCTTTTAAAATTTGTAATTGCAATTCTAAAGGAAAACTTTTGATTCACTTTTTCGTTTCATATTTCATTTAAACAAAGGGCAGTACTCAGAAACCATCCTAAAGTTTAAGCACATGTTTATACTTAGGTTAGCACTAAAGGGCTGCCATACATATTCAGATGAAAGTATGAGATTGTGAACATAGTAAAATTATATGATTATTTGGTAAGTTAATGGCGAAAAAATATAGATTTACAATTTTATTCATTAATATATTGTCTTTTATAGTTGTTAGAACTATGCATATGAAAGGTATTGACAGTTTTCCTAATATGATTGAGTAAATTAATTAATTTAAAATTTTTATAAGAATTTTATTCTAAGAGCTACTTGTTGGAACACAATGGTGGCCTTAATTGTATTCAAGTTGTATTTTAACATTAGTCTCTTCTAAACAGGGTTCGTGATTTTTTTGATTTTCTTAAAAAAAATCAAAAAAATCGGATTATTTTGATTTAAATCGGATTTTTTTTATTTAAATCAGATTTTTTTTATTTCTATTCAAAAACACTATAAGAGCTTTAATTTATGATTAAAAAAACCTTATAAATGTTTAATCAAAATTAAATTAATATTAAAACTATATTATAACAATATTTTAGAAGCTCTAACTTACTAAAATAATTTTTCATTATAATGCATAGCGACCATTTTGATACAAGGGCATGATTGAAATTAAAAGACAAGATAAAATAGATAATTTAAAGAATACTACTTTAACTAGTAACACAAAGTTTCAATTAGCACACCATAATTTCAATTTAAAATTGTTATCTCTTTTTTTTTCCTCATGATTTATAAAATGGCAGAATAAATGCAACAGATTGTGTTTATAAATGTTGTCATTCATCAAAAAATAAATACTCAATCTATAAATTTTTATGATAAAATATTCATTTTTAATCCTATATCAAAATACATAAGTTAAGCTAAAAAACATTTTAAAAAAATCTATGTACTCATTGGAATTTTTTTCACAAAAGAAAATCTGATAATTTCAAAGATACAGTAAACATATTATAAGAAGAAAAAAAAATACCAGTTTATAAATCCTACTGCTTCAAATAGACTTTGAAAGGGAAGAATGACACTATATCAGGAAAAAATATCTGAACTCAGCTTCTTTTTTTTTCTTTCTATTTTTGGCATATTAAGGTAATTTCTTTTTAATATTACCTCGAGCTTTAGAAACATAGAAATTTCCATCAATAAACTATAATGTAGATTTGAATTCCATGCTTTTTTAATCAATTTGCTTTTTTTCTTTTTGAAAAAAAATCATGTTTATTTACTTTCTACAGCTATGCAAGTCTATATTAAGACAGCATAAATATTTACTTTAATCTGTACTTTCAATGTTAAGAATCAAAAGATTTTTAAACATGTAATTTCAAATGCGTTTAACACACACCAAGAAAGAAAGTAATTTCGCTAACTAAAATTAATTAATGCAGCAATTTATTTATAATAAATTTTAAAACTAAGAAAAGAAAATAATAAAAGTATCAATACTTAAAGCACTGTTTTTTAACTTTTAAAATCAATATAATATATATATATATAAATTAGTTGATTTAAATCAATGATTTTTTTAAAAAAATCATTTGATTTAAATCATGATTTAAATCGTGATTTAAATCAAGCTGATTTAAATCAACGAACCCTGCTTCTAAAGCTGTAAAATATGTAGTTTTAACTTTTTTTAAAATGAAATATGTTAAAAAACTAAATACGTAATGTTTAAGATATTTTCAAATTAATAAGAATTCGTTTTGACTATGCTTAATGACATTAGTCAGGTCTCCAAGCATGCTTAAGATTTTGGTGTTTGAGGTTTCCACTTTTTAAGCATGTGCTTATTCTAACCACAAATAGTTAGGTTTTTGAATACGAGCCAAAGAATAAAAATTTAGATTTTGTTATCTTCTTTCAATACTATAAAAATAATTTTAAGATTAAAATGTTTTAATACAGAATAATTCTAAACTATTGAAGGGACTCTAAACTAATGAATTGCAATGTTTTAAAAGTAAGCTTAAAGTAGTGTTCTTGACAACGATCACATGTGGGAGATGGCAAGATTTTCGCATGTCACACACATGACAAACTATTCTAATGACAAATTTAAAAATAGTTATATTTATATGACTAATAACAATAACAAAAATATGACTAATAACAATAACTACTAAATTATTACAAAACATCTACAGAAATTAACATTTTTATGAAAAAAATACGATTAAATTATTTTTTTCTTTTGGCTGAATTCATCCATATGTTTTAAAAACACATTTATGCAATTTTAGCTTCCTCTTGCACATGATATTTGGTTTAGTTGTTATAAATATTATATTTTGAGACTTTTAAAATAATCACTATTTTAAAAAATTTTGTGCATTTCATGGAAATTACATAAAGTAATTATTTTCTTTAAAAAAAAAAAGAAGAAAAAGTACACTGAAATGTAATTAATAAAGAAAATGCAGTTGAATATGTCGCACATGACTAGGGAATCACCCACATTCATAATGGATAAAAACCAAAACTATTTCCAGATTTACCCAAATTAGTTCCATGTTGAGCAGGTTTTTAAGATGTGGTCCTACATATAACAAATATTTTTTAAAACGCAACAAAAAAGAAATTATTAAAATAATTCATAAGAATAATACAAATTGTAAAACTTATATTGTTTTAAAATGTCACTTATAGTAACGTATGACAAATGTTACATACCATAGAGGTTCAAAAACTAAGCACAAATGCTGTTTATGAAAGAAGTGCCTATATAGACGTAAACAATGAAACTTATCATCGGGATCAGCATCATTCAAGCGCCGAAGCATTTCCAATTCTTTCAAACCAGTTTTATGCCTAAAAAATCGAGAAATTAAACAAAATAGCAACAGAAATAAAATAAAATTCATTTTTTTTAAAAATTAAGAAATTTAAAATTAAAGGTCAAAATTGTTTTTATAAAAGAGCTATAGAAATTATAAGACATAGTTAATAATAAAAGAGATACAAAAGACTAATGTTACTAACACCTCATAGCTAATCAAAAATGAGATTAAAAATATGTAAAAGAGTCTAATATGTATTCTCTATATATGCAGCTTGCTTTGTAATTAAATCTAACATTGCTTTTGCTACAGCAACAAATAATTGAACATTCCATAACTGCCTAAATTTACTGGGGAATAATTATGATGAAACTAATGCCAAGGAGCTGTATAATAATTAAGAACTTCAACTTAACAATAATTTTTATCATAATTTTCAATTATTACACATTTTAATTAAGATTCTTCGACGCCTTTATAATTTGAAGATTAATGTCAGTACTACTGTCTAACAAATTGAGTGGAAATACTGCAAGCTCATGAATGGGAATTTGAAGAGGCTCTAAATGAGAGACCTTTATTTGAATAAAAGGCCCCTGCACTGAATATTGTTTCGTAAATAAGGTCTGATTGCAACAAAATTTGGGAAGACCCGGAAAATAATTTTATTTGAGAAATAAACAAGAAAATAAATATTCGTGTAGCAATTATTAATAGAGACAAGAAAGGGTTTCCTAGCGTATTAAAAAAAAATTATAAAAAAAGAGGAAGAAAATATAAATTTATTGAAGAGCTAATGTCACCAAGTTAATAAACAATGTAGGGGCTCTGTTCTTTAGTGTATTTGATAAAATTAAAAAAAAAAGAGGAAAAATATAATTTTATCGGAGAGCTAATGTTAAAGTTAATACACATTATTTCATCAAGAAAGTGAAGCATCAAGTTTTATTGTATATCTAGCAAAATAAACTATTTATGCAATAACTGAATAATAAAATATATCTTTATGAAGCAATCTCTTAATTTAAATAAGATTACAAGCAGTCTAAAAATTATATATATGATATATTATAACTTATTATTAACTATTTCTCTAGAAATGAAAGAATAAAACAAAGCTTACATAATTTCATTGTTCCTTATTATTTTGATTGCAACATCTTGATTACCACGAGCCATATCTCTTGCTCTGATAACATTACTAAATACACCTTGTCCTGTGTATCCATACACAGTGTATCTTGAATCGAGAGCTTCTCCAATTCTCACACCTAAAATGAGAATGCCAGTTATAAGAAAAAATACTTGAATTTATGCAAGCATCACCATTTCCTTTTTTTTTTTTTTTACTGATACAGCATTATTAATAGAGTATATCAAGTCACATAACCTTGCACAAAAGTACCACTACAGGAGATCTTTCGAAAAGATCATAGGAACAGGATTGACAAGAGATAGGAACATACCAATAAATTTTTAGTTCATTAACTAAAGGAAGATACTATGCTGAATCGGTTAAAATATTAGATTACGCTATTGTCCAAGATTGTAAAAAGATCTTAATTCATATATGTAAATAACTTCCATTTGAAAAGTACCACAAGACCATCAGCTGTATAAATATTTTGAAAATTAGACTTCAGCTATAAGATAAATGCACTTAAACACGGATGTATAACTATTTTTAAATAAAGAGTCTCAAAAACTAAAATTATGCAATGTTGTACTCTCAGAAATTGCAATTTTTCTAGTTTTGTTTTTTACCTTTATTTTATATTTTTGCACAGGCAAAATTTTTGAAACAGGTTTTCTGTTTCAAAAATTACTTTTGATTTCCTCCTTCACGGTTGCACCAGTTTTCAAAAACTTGAAACACAACTTTTATTACCATCTTCATATTCTTTTTGAAGAAAATGAAGTTTTATATTATCCAATGTCAGGAATTCAAATTTAATTTGCAGGTTAGATAAATGATCTACAGAAGTTAATCTTGCTTTTTGCTCAAGTGCAAGGAATAAATAAATAGAAATATCTAATGCACGAAGTACACATATTAAAAAGAATCATAGTTACAAAGTAATTGATCATGACTAATATCTAGGTATAAACAAGAAAGTAGGGAAAAAAAGAAAAAAGAAAGAACATTAAAATTTTTATTCACTTTTAAAACTTAACTACAGCTGTTTCATAGATCTTTTTTATTTTTATTTACATATTTTTCTTTTTCTTCTTTCCTATATCATTTGTACAAATTCATAAATAATTACATATTATAGAAAGTTCTAAAGCAATAGTCAGAAAAAAACTTACAAAATAAAATGGTTGCTTTTAAAATCTTTAAAAGTGCTATCATCTAGATCAGTAATTTAATGTTACAAGGCATAACTGACACTTTTTGTTTTCTTTTACTCCTACTAGTATTTAAGATAGTTAAATAGTTGAAGATAGTTCAAGGGTTAAATTAAAGGGAGGTTGAGCATTACTGCATTAAAGTAGGTTTTTCTTACTGAAAAAAAATAATAATAATTACATCTTTAGCTCAGAATACTTTACGAAGACCATATTAGAAAAATATTGTCTTCGTGAACTACTCTGAGTAACTTCATTATATTTTTTTGAAAACTAATTAACTATATTAGAAACTGTCTGATGAATGAATGAAATCCAATTGTCAAACGAATTACTAACTTAACAATTTATTTCATATGTACATATTGGTTTTAAACACGTACAAAAAATGAGAAATAAGACCATTTCTTATACTTCTTTTAAATAACTAACAATGTGTATACATTAAATATGAAACTAAGAAGTTTTTGTTTTAACTATTTTATACTTATTTGTTTCAAAGTATTTTTTTCTTTTTTTTAATATTTTTATTTTTATAGAATAACAATGGTTAAGACTGAATTTTTCACCTTTCTGCAAGGAACAAATCAACTATCAATAGAAACTATCAATACAAAACATTTTTTATAAGCAGTTAAAGCAAATTTTTTACTGTAAAATAATTGAAACAGTTTTAAAAATAGCATTAAATTAATAATCAAAGATTACTTTGATACTTTGTGGGTACGATTTAGATAAAAACCAAATGCATTTAAACATTTTATATAATATTACTATCTGATCATTCATGATTACTTTTATTTAGACATTTTACATCATAAGTGATTTAATACTAGCAATTTATTTACAAAAAGTTCAAACAAAATTTCTACACAAATACGCAACTGTTTTTATAAATAATTAAATTTGTGCTTACGATAGTATCCTTCTGCATCATCCCAATTATCAGTTAGATTAGGATTCTCTTGGCCAGATGCAGATATTAAACGAGAAGTCCCTGGGCTCTAAATTTTAAGAGAATATTAACATTACTTATCATCAACAAATATATAAAAAAAAATTATTTTAATTTGTAAAAGAAATAGTTTAAAAGCTATGAAAAGCACTTTTGTTTTCATATAAGCTACAGCTTGATGCTCATTATCAGGACTCATCTTAAACTTTTAGCTGAGATGAGAACTTTTTAAAAATTGTTAGATGTTCAAATTGGTAGTTCTTAAAATATAAAATGTTCAATAATTAGAATAATTTTTTTAAAAAATTACTCCATTAAATAAAACAAATCTAACTAATAAGAATTAAAAATTACATTAAAGAGGTTTTAAATGTTAACAACATATAGTATAAAACATGTAATTTTCTACAAAGTGGTGAACAATGGTTTAAATTTCATTAATTGAAAAACACTGCACTAAAAAATAATTTATGTGAATACTTCAACAATTTTGTTAAAACAGAGCAGAGTCATTTTTTAAAAATAAACATACAAATAACAGTATAAAAGATTGGTATATTATCTTGAGAACACTGTACTTAGCACATAAAAAATAAAGAAACATGTTTTTACCAGGTCTGAACAAAAATTATCTGCCTCAGAAAACATATCGAGCTTCTTTTTCTTCTCAGCTTAAAAAAAAAACAAAAAATTTATATGAAATATGCATAGATTTAATTTATAATACAACAAGATTTATATAATACAACAAGGATTAGTTACCATCAGATATGTTTTCAGCACCAGCTTCTTGCAAACCCATGATTTTTCTTTTGTCCATTATAGACGCTTCAAAATCATTAGACTGATCATCTTGCTCAGCCCAAAAATTAGCAGCAGCCTTAAAATAAAATATGGATTGAAACTTAATATTAAGCCAGAAATGCTGAAATTGCATTGCTTTTTAAAATTCATTAAAACAAGTAGAAAAAAATATTGGAAATTTTTTTCACTTAAAGACTTTTAATTTTAAGCATCAAAAAATTTATTCTTGATTTTTTTTCTAAAATTTAATTTCATGAAAATGAATGCGAATAAGATATATATATAAGAGAATTTATAGTCTCTTACAAAATAAATTATTAATGCTAATTACAGAATTATAACAATCAATTACAGCACAAGCAAAATTCTTAAACGACTACAAAATATATAAATAATTAGTGTAATATTGTCTTATAGCTTGCTCTATTATCAAAAAAGAAAAAAAAAATCGTAATTTCATATTTGATTACATAGAGGCAGTAATCTTTCTTTCCATTAAAAAAAAAACAAGCCTTGTTTACAGATGGAAAGTCTTTTTCTGAATGGAGGAAAGTTCAAAGTGATGTTTCATTAAGTTTGAGTAAATTAAATTGTAAGTTTTTCCTTCTTTTTTTAAGAGAATAGAAAGTAAAGATTATCCTTTGCCTCTACTTTTCATACACATATTCTCCATTAAACCCATAAATCCCTGGAAATCATATTAACTACTCATGTCATAATCTTAAAACTCTAGATTTAATTTTCAAGTTACCAAAAGAAAGGCTAAGCTTACTTGTACATTCATTATCTCCAAAAATATTAAAAATTGTCACTTAGTAACTTCATTTTCTTGAGATAAGTGGTTGTATAATTAAAAAGGAACCAAAATATAATTTTTCTAAAAAAATGTAATTTTGTTCAAAAATTTTACTTGGGACCTCTTCCTTAAAATAATTATGTTTAACAAATTGTTTCAGCAATAAAATATTATAGAAAATGACACATAAATTGAATTTTTTAAGCACAGTCCAACTATAAAAATAAAACACTCATACAAACCACAGTTGTTAGCCAAATTCATCACAAAAAGAAAATAAAAGGCTCTGAAATATAAACATGTAGATAAAAGTATATACAGTCAAACCCTGCTATAGTGAACCTTCAAGGGACTGAAGTTTCGGTTCACTATAAGCGGGAGTTCACCATATCCGTTACGCAGTCAATTTAACTAATGGTTCCTTAACTCCTCCCTTTTATTACACATTACAAATAAATGACTGAAAAATATTATGTAGCGGCAAAAATGTGTTATTTTTCATTACTTTTTGTCTTGCGTACAATAAAATTAGTAATCTTTAGCTGATGAGCAATCCTCACTATCAGATATGGAAACACTTCCCGACTCTCAGATAATTTTACCTGAATTTCTGTTATTCCGCTTTTCAAACCTGTCAAACCTGCCATTCGAGCACATGAAAGTAGTTTCATAAAATCGCTTTGCAAATTCATCGACATTTGCCAGATACTGGAGGATTGCAGCTTCTTCGATTGGTAAACTTAGCAATGCTTCTTCATTATCCTTGTGATCTGCTTTTCTCAACTTTTTTCCACCATCTAAGTTTTTTTCATGAGCAGAAATTATTAATAGCTTTTTTCCCATATGTTACAAACTGCAGATTTGGATACTTTATATTCCCTGCAAATATCAGCTTGATAGCATCCATTTTCAATTATTCTGAGTATGCCCATTTTATCATCAATGGAGAACGTTTTAAGTTTACTGCTAACCATAGTTAAATTTGAGACACTTGTTTGCAGGATTTATTTTAACTGAACTGAAAGCAAAATGGAGTTGAAATGAGGGTCTTATCAACCAACTCTTTAACAAACAGTCACTCATTAACCAATAATGAATAATTACTCATTTCCTCTGAAAAAAAAATGCCTATTGATCTCGCTGACAACTTACAGGTGCATAGTCTGCCTGGGTTAGAAACATCTACTTGGTTTGTTTAGGGATGGGAAAGTGAGATAAAAGAAGCAAACAAGAAAAAATGCTTATCGCTATATTCCCCTCTATAGATGGTTTTGAAAATCGGTATATGCATTTAATTTGAAGTAGAAATTTCAAAATTATTAAAAAAAATTTTTTTTTAAAAATCAGTCGAAGATTAAGTTCACTATATCCAACTTCCTCACTTTTTTGGTTCACTATACCCACAAAAAATAACATTATCCGTGTATAGCAAGGCACGGGACCGAACATTTTGTTCACTATAAACCGTGTTCACTATAGCGGAGTTTGACTGTATATTTAAAAAAAAAAAAAAACTTTTTTATGCTTTACCTCATCACCTATGACAGCTGAATCAGGAGTACTTGTTCCACTGTTTGAGTGTACTGGAGAAGACATTCCACTTCCTGTTTGAGACTGATCAACACCTAATCTCTAAATTTTAAGAAAATTTTAATTAAACAGTTTACTTTTAATACTAACTTTACCAGAAAGAAAAGAATATAATAAAATTTAATTGCCTAATAATAATCTAAATAAATTATATTGTCATGTATGTATTAGAAGGTAAGTTAAGAGGGGAAAAAAACCTTAGTTATATTATTTATACCTAGGTTTGATTAAAATAAAAAAATATATATTCTTTTACAGTAAACAAAGTTGGCGTTGGAAATGAAATTCTAACATAAAGAGTAGAAAAAGTATAAGTAAATGAATATGAAATGCAGTTTATATTTATATAAAAAGACTAATATAATTATAAATTACTTTTAGAAGCTCTTGACGTTGCTGTCTCCTTCTTTGAATAACTGTTTCTTCATCCTCTTCTTCATCTTCTAATTCTAAATCCACATTTCTGTAAATTTAAGTATAAAGACTATTTAAAAGAAGCACTTGAAAAAGAAAAAAAAATTTTAAATCTAAAATAGTTGAGCCCAGAGAAGGAATAAAAAAAATTTTTTGTTTAATTTCTGAGGGGGGGGGAGAAATTTTTATAGATCAAGGGATCATAATAAACAAACAATTATTAAAATATTTAAAATTCAGATACTTCTAAAATCTATCTGCATAATTTTTAAAAAAAATTAGGCAAATTAATTTGCCCTAAACTTTTAACAATCATGTTATACAATAAATGTTTTAACTTTTATTGTATGATTAACTAAACTTTTTACAATCATGTTATACAATAAATGTTTAAACTAATTTTACAGCATGTCATATTTGCGTGATTGATGTTTTTTGAATTTTTTCTTCCTGATATTTCTTGATTCTGCACTGAACTAAACTAGTAATAGAAGTTCAAACTGATATATGAACAGGTTTCAGGCAGTAAACAATAAGAATTTCTGAAAAACATGCACACAAAAAAAGTATGTATTTAAAAAGTACGAGTTTTATTTTTTACATCTTGATATATTTTTTTAAAAAATTGTTTAGTGTTTGAAATCAATTAAATGTGCATGCAAAGCAACCAAAAAATTAATTCTTTTATTTTTATTAAAAAAATTATTCAAAGGTTACTCCTTAAAAAGAAAAGGGAAAAAAATCAACTTTTTTAAAAATGAAATATTTCTATATTCAACATAATATAAAATATATATAACCTATAAATCATTAAAAAATATATGAGTGATAATAATAACACATTTTTCTGTTAGATACATACTGGTCATCAGAGGATTCATCATGCTGTGCTTTTTGCCCTTCAGATAAACTATCTTTAAATTTATCTTTTTCACCTCTTTTATGTTTCCTATCCTGATCTTCTGAGTTTCTAAAAATATGGAACTTTTATGAGTTAACATCTAAAACAAAATTTTAGAAAGAAAAAAAAAACAATGGGACAATAAATTTCATTTGACCTTGGTAAAAAGAAAATAATTCAAAAGGCATAAGAACAATAGCCTAATAAGAAGCAACTCCAGTTATTCATAGCAGCTTTTTCATTGGCTGGCTGAAGCTTAGATCACATATAATTTTTTTTCGTTAAATATTTAATTAGTTACATTATAGATTAGTAAATTAGAGAAAATTTTGTATATAAAGAGTGAAGTAGTTTTGCATAAATAGAGAAAATTTTGCATAAATAGTGAATTAGAATAGAAATTTACAAAATTTTCTCACAAAAGCCTTTTACTCACTTTATCTTACAGAAAGAAAAAAAATATCACCTTTATAAACATTTATGTACAATTAAATATTTATATACTACAATATGAAATACAGAAAGCTTATATTTTACTTAAAATATGTCATGTAATAAATTTATAATTGAGGATTTATGATTTAATACATATAATAAAGATTGAATTATGAATAATACCAATATTTAAAAGTATAAGACATTTCTTCAAAATGTACCTCTTACTGCTCAATTACCTGCTTTTAGATTTATAAGTATGTTTTTAAACTTTTTTTCCTCAGTAAGTTAATATTTGTACAAGGTGTCTCAATATAATTCCAAAATAATATTAATTCCTTTTTATTCAACTTTGAAATTTATACTTATAAGCATATCAGAATTGGCAAGTTTTTGACAAGCGAGTATTTTTACTCAAATACAGAATTGTGGTATGAAAATATTTATTAAATCCTTGCCATTAAAAACATAAAAATAAATAACATTTTTAAGAAATACAAATGTCTTAAATTTACTTATAACATTTTAGTAATATTTAAAAAGAACTAAAAAGAAAAGCTTACAGATTGTTAGACTTTCGTCGAGGACTATTACGAGAATTACGACTTCTAGGTGATCTATCTCTAGATCGTCTTCGATCTCTAAAAGATCGTGGGCTATGAGTTCTTCCATTTCGGTCTGGACTTCGAAGTCTACTATTACTCCCAGGTCGTTGATTATACCTATCATTTGGATGTCTAGGTGACATACGTCTAGGAGGAGACCTTCTATGCCTGTCTGGATAAAAATGGTCAGTAGATCTGCGATTAAGAGGAATCGGGCTTCTTGATCGCCTAGGACTACGCATTTTAGTATCTGGAGATCTGCGATTAGATAACATTGGACTACGAGATCTTGGTACTCTTGGATCTAGTCGGCCTTTGTCTGATTGTCGGTGATATGAAGCTCTAGGTGATGGACTACTACGATTCTGATGCCTAGGAGAAGGCCAATCTTTTCTTTCCCGTCTGTTTTCATATCGAGAAAGTGGAGAACGGCTTCTACCACGAAAATGACGAGACGCATCAACTTTAGGAATAAGTTCATTTCTTGAGGGTGAAAATGATTTTTTCTGTTTAGGTGATTTATCTCGTGAGTGAATACTTTCAGATGATTCATTCTTATCCCTAAAAATCAAAAATTAAGTCAAATTTAGAAATACTAAAATATTTCATTAAAAGAAATTCTACATTTAACTTGGGTGAAGACAATTAACATAGCTATACAGTAGCTACAGCTATTAAATTACACAACTGTTGACAAAATGTATTGAAAACAAAAGAAATGGGTAAAATGTACAGTCAATAATAACACGGCTTAAAACAAAAACTAAATTTTCATTTATCTATTTTAGGCTCATTTGACCTCACAATATTACAGTAAAACCTGTCCATAACAATACTATGTATAGCAATACTGTATAGCGATAAATCTGTTTATAACAATATCTCCTTAAGGTCCTGATGAAATTTATATCTACTCAATATATTCTGAATTTGCTAACAGTGCCTGCTTACATAAGGTTTGACAGACCCAGCCCTAGGGCCCTTCTAATATATTCTATTTGTATTTTTCCCTAAGAATCATCTAGTAGAAATATAAGTTAACAAATAATGAAATTAGTACAAGCTTAAATTTACCTATGTTATAAAAAATTTTAAAAACATTTCATAATTAAACAACAAGTAAAATTGGTTTTAAGTAACAAACAGGGATCTTTCATTACTCTGTGCCTAGAGACCCCTCTTCTAGATCAGGCCTTGCCAGCTTACAATGACAATTGCAAGTTAATTTTCATTTGAAGTTTATAAAAAAAGTTTAAATTATCATTAGTTTTAAACATATATTTTTATAGTTCATATTGTCAATAACGATGACCAGTTTATAACAATATTTTATCTAGGTCATGGTTGCTACAGTATCAGTATTAGATAGGTTTTACTGTATTGATCTTTTTATTTACTACTGATAATTTAAGAAAAAATATCAGTATGAATTCATTTCATTACAAAAAAAATTTTGATAAAGGAGTACTGAATAAAGTTAAAAATTTTCTCAGTGGTACAGAGACATCCCAAAATTTTTCTAAGAAACAGATTATCTATCATAATTAGTTTGCATCAATTGATGTCTGTTCAAGGCGACCCATAATTCTAGCATCGATAATTGTATTAGAACATTTCATTTTATGTACTTCACTTCATTTCCGACATTTGGGTGTGAGGTTGTCAAATTTTACTTCTCATGTTTTAAATAAAATTGCATTTGTTAAATTGTTTCTTAGTGATTCGCTTAAAACACATGCATCTTGTACATTTCTTGGAGGCACACAGACGAGATGTTGAGAGTCTCCTTTTTTTAATTAAGCTTTCTATTGGGATAAGTTTTAAATCAAAATAATGCCTGTTCCTCTGACTCCTAATGCTGATGACCTTCTAGCGCTAAGAGATAGAGCGAGAACTTCAATTACTTGCATAAAAAACTTTTATCAACATGAGAACAAATTTTAATGTTGAACACATAAACTCATTACTTCAGCGCTGAGAATCATCATTTAACGACTTTTTTAAATTATGATAGTCGGCTTTCTGAAGACTGATTTGACCTAGCTCTAGTAGAACAATATTTGGATACGAAAGCGGCCTTGACTCGAGCGTTGAAAGACTGTGAGAGAAGGGCACTCCCTGAATATTGTATGTTGGGTGCTATCTGCTCCTTTCCAAAATATTTTATTACAACTTACTCAGCAACAAAAAAGTTTAGCTGATTTAGTTATTCCTAATATCAAGGCTTCTCACACCAGAGATTTTAATCTGCCAGAAATAAAAATATCCCAAATTTTCTGGATCTTACTTGGAATAGAATAGTTAGTTTCAAGGATTTATATATTTCGAATATTCACAATTATCAACGATTAGTACTAACTAAGTTCAGAAGTTTACATTTTTGAAGTCTCAGTTGATCGGCGATGGTGTTAAGAGTTATTAGACACATTCCTGTAGCGGAGGAAGCTTATGAAGAGGCTTGGAAGGTGATAGCACCATTTGATAAAAAGAAATTGTTTCATCATTGATGGAAACTTTGATTGGCATTCATTTCATCTGTCTACTCCTAATGAAAGGAAATGAAGAACGTTAGCAGACATCGCTGATGAAATTATTAGAAGTTGAAAAGCTATTGATGAAAAAACTGCATTATTGGACACTTGGCTTAATTTTATTTTCGGTCGTTTTTGAAATTAAACAGTTATGGAGTCAAAAGGTGTCTGATGAAGATTTTCCACCTTAGAAATATATAACACTGCAGCTCCAAAAAAAAATAAAAGAATTCCAGTATGAACAATTAAAAAATAAAATGTCCAATGCCTGCTAATGCATATTATTTTAATAAGTTCACAATCTTTTTTCAGTTTCGGATCAAAAGAATTTTGTTAAATGGAAACAATTGTGTTCCCATTGCTTTTGGGTCAACATTCAATTCATGAATGTACATCAACTTACAGGTGCGCAATATGTAAAGGCAAACATAACATTTGTCTTCGTGAAGCTATATTAAATTATCCAGTTGCACCAGAAACAGAATCGGCAAAATATATGTCAACTGGGATAAGTTCTAGCAGTTAGTTGCAAAATTTGAAACCAGCATTACTTCCAACAGCCCAAGTCTATGTCATAGATTGCGCTGGAAATTAACATTAAATAACGTTCTTATTTGATTCCCAATCTGAATGCTCTTTTATTTTACAGCATTGTGACTTATTGGATTTAAAACCTAAAAATATAAGATTTTTAGTTAAAGAAATCGGAGCAACAAATGCAGGTACAGTAATTTTCGGTAGATAGGCCACTGCCTAAACATGTTTAACAGCTGAACTGTCATGATGTGCGGCCTGTGTGCTGATGCAGCCTATACGAAAAATTCATTTTTCCCAAGCCACATTTGATAATTTTTCTATCAAGGTTGATTTATTCAAAAACAGATGTTTGACAAAAATTTTCCGAAATTACGAACCTATTTCGTAATGTTTGCTCAGAAAATGTTTTTCGTTCATATTTTTTTAAAATTAAAATATAGTTTGATTAACTAAGTTTTTAATAGATGAAAAACCGCATGACGTCATCTACAAATGGTGTTACGAATTCCGATTTGTTACTTAAGAATAATTAAATTAGTACACTCTATTTTTAACTCTCTTCTTTTCATCTATATTTTTTTTATAAATATTTTATTTTTAAATTGTCTCAAAACTAGAAAATAAACTCTTTCTGTTCTATGCATCGATTCTTTATTAAGGAGCTAAAATGTATTACAAAGGATAAGTCATTATAAAAGCCCCTTTAAGTCCATTGCTAGTTCTCATTGATAAGAAAGGCATTTCACGTGTAGGAGGACATTCGCAAAACTCTTCTTTAAAATATGATTCCAAACATCCCATCATTTTACCTCGTGAGCATAAATTTAGTGTGGTAAAACAATTTCATGTCTCTTATTTGCATGCTGGTCCAACCATATTCGCAAAGCATTTTGGATTACTGGATGCAGAAAATTAATACAAAGAATAATTCATAAATGCTTAATGTGTCGTAGATATAGAGCTTCTAATTCCCAACAAATTATGGGAAATCTTCCAACAAATAGAGACAAATTCAATCAAGCATTTTTAGTTTGTGGTGTGGACTATGCTGGTTCAACTAATCTTAAAACTCTACGATAGATACTCAAAATTAGTTAAGGGCTATATTGCTTTGTTTGCTATCCCACTTAAGCAGTTCATATCGAAGCTGTTAGTGATCTTACAACAAATGCATTTATTGTTGCACTTTGTCATTTTTCATCACATAGAGGTGCTCCTAAACATATTTACAGTGGCAATGCCACAAATTTTGAAAGGGCAAAACGTAAACTTTATGAAATAGGTAAAATTTTCATTGAAATAAATAACAGTAAGGAAATAAATACTTTGTTAACTCAAATTGTATCAGTTTTAAATTCCAGACCTCTAACTCCAATTTGTGATAATGATATAAATAATTTAGATGCATTAACTCCCTCTCATTTCTTATTAGGAGAAATGATAACACCCCCCTTTGAAAAATTAGACGATTCAGACAATATGAATTACCTATATACACTGAGAACTTATTCAAAAACTAAAAAACAGGTTTTGGAAATGATGGCATACTGAGTATTTAAATGCACTTCAGCAGCAAAAGAAATGGAAAAGCAAACAACCTTGTTTATCTTTGGGTGACATAGTACTGATGAAAGAGGACAATCCACCTGCTACATGGCCTGTAGGCAGAATAAATTAAGTATATCCAGGTAAAGATGATATTGTTCGAGTTGTTACAGTAAAAACTGCAAAAGGACTTTACAAGTGACCAATAGTTAAATTAGTCAAGTTGCTACTTGTGAATCAAGAATGAATTGGTGATTGGGTAGGAGAATGTTCAAGGTGACTCATAGGTGTGTCTAATTCCTGCATTTATAATTTTATCAAAACTACATTTTGTTTCTTGTACTTCACTTCTTTTCAGACATTTGTGACTTGAGGCTGTAAAATTTTACTTTGCATGTTTCAAATAAAATTATATTTGTCCAACTGTTTCTTAGTGATTTGTTTCGATCCCATGCATCTTGTACAATGTCAAAAATTTTTCTAAAAAATTGATAAAATGAATATTTCTAAAAGTACACATCAAATTATTATGTGAAAATGCTAGACAAACTTAGGGGAAAAAAATCGACATTTGTAAATGCAAATACATTTACAATTGTGGATAAAAAAAAATTTCTGATGTATACCATCAACAACAAAATTTTTTTCACTCTATCATCTTAATAATCATAAAAAAATATGGTCTCAATCAAAAAAAAATTCAGAACAATACAGCTGAAGAGATACAGAGTGTATTACGAATAATACAATCTGCAGTATAAAAATACAGTATAGTCTACAGTATAAAAATACATTACAGTTTGCAGTATAAAAATACATAGTAAAAATACAAAACATTCCTACAAAATAAACATAAACAGTATGTAAAATGTTTTTATGTTTTTACAAACACATTCTTATATTATAAAAATCTAAATATATTCTTACATTATAAAAATATAAATACATTGCTACAGTGTAAAAATATAAATGTTAGTTCAAACTAAATAATGAAATTATCAGAGTTCAATGTAGAAATACAGTGTTGAATAAAAAATTTATTATTTTCTCAGCATAAAACTATGAAATGAAATTGTTATAACTGAAATAATTAAAAATATACATACCGTCGAGAAATGCTTTTGTCTCTACTATCTCTTATGGAATTGTTATCTCTAGGCAAAATTCCAAGACGAGCATGGACTGATGGTTTGTCTTGAACATCTTTTGTACTTTTATGGTCTTTATGGCTGCTTTTCTTTCTAGGTTCAGTCTTAGCATTAGTTTTATCAGTCTTTTGAACAAGCCTTACCTCAGATGCAAATGAGGTAGTTACCCTAAGGGTCTCCTCATGCTGATTCATCAAATCAAACACAAATGGACTAGCTTCATCAGAACTGCCATATTCTGCAGAAACTAAAGAGGCCTGAGCTTCCACTTTGGCTAATTTAGCTTCTAATAAAGCTTTTTGCTTTTCAAGTTCTTCCAACCCCATATTATTAACTTCTTCTTTATCAATGTGAGTACGGTGTTTATGCTTGTGATGGCTATCACCACTTTTTTTTAATTTATGAGAAGAATGCTTATGCTTGTGTTTATGTTTATGGTGCTTCTTTTTCTTCTTTTTTGAATTTAGGTCAGACGATTTATGCTTTGCTGCAGACTTTTCTTCATCTGACTCAGAGTCAGTACTGTAAAATTAAGGAATAATTAATTACTTTTTAGAATAAGCAAATAAACATACAATTCATTCAATTAATTTTTATTTTCCATTAACTGTCAAAATCCATTCTGACATATTATGTTAGAAAAAAAAAGCACAATTATTAAAAAAAAAAAAACATGCATTGCACATCATAATTTCGAGCAGATAAGCTGCAGCATTTATGATTTAAAATAAAACTTTAATTTTTGAAATGTGATGCATATTTAATGAGCCTATCAGGTAATTTTGCATATTGTAAAAAAAATAAATAATAATAATTTCCAAAACCACCAGGGAATGCATCGTAGAAACTTCAACAAAAAAATATTAAAGAACAGCTTGGATCACATTTCAAAAATTAGCAAAGATAAAATTATTATTAGCATTAGATAAAATTAGCAAAAATAAAGCATGTAAAAAAATTAATAATAAATGTGCCAATTGAATCTTGCGTGTTGTAAGAATATATTAAAAATATGAGATTTTCAAAATCACATGGGAAAGAGGAACAGTAACCGCCTTTTAAAAAAATCAAAACACAATTAAATCTGTTAATGGATAAAATCTGCACAAATAAAACTTGTCAAAAAGTAATAAATTAAATGTAAGACTTGAGTTGTAATACCATAATAGATGCAGTAGGATTTAAAAAACCACATAATATAGGTACTATAATTATAAGTTAAAAACACTAAAAAATCAATCAAAGCCAAACATCAATTTATCATGAAATCGGCAACAATAAAGCAAGCCAAAAAGCTATTACTTAAATTGGAAATTTGGATATTGTAATATCTTATTAAAAATATTGAGTTTCTTAAAATCGTGGAAAATTTCGTAGTGATAATCGCTCAAAAAAGAAACGAAAACAACGTAGATTGATTTACAATAGAATCTGCACACAGAGCGCATCAAAAAGTGATGAATTCAGGGTGCAAGTTAAAATTTGACCTCTTTTTTAGTTAAAAAACAAACAACTTATTTTTCATTGTGTTCAAAAGCTCTTGCACATGCTTCGTTAAATATGAAGTCAAAAAATTACACTAATTAAGATCGATAACTTTTTGTGCAAATAGGATGTAATTTCCTTATATAAACACATTTATCTTTAAANATAATCGCTCAAAAAAGAAACGAAAACAACGTAGATTTACAATAGAATCTACACACAGAGCACATCAAAAAGTGATGACTTCAGGGTGCAAGGTAAAATTTAACCTTTTTTTTAGTTAAAAAAAAACTTATATTTCATTGTGTTCAAAAGCTCTTGCACATGCTTCGTTAAATATGAAGTCAAAAAATTATACTAATTAAAATCGGAAATTGATTCTAAATGATTAATCATAAGAATAAAAGTAGGCATAAATTGTACTTAATGGAGCTAATACCTAATTTTCTCTGCAAATAGCATGTAATTTCCTTATATACACACATTTATCTCTAAATAAGTATTTATATATAAATTTATATCAACTAAAAAAGATAACCAGCTAAAACATGCTTTAAATGGAATTATTAATTTAAATGGATGTTTTAAATCAGGTGTCTGTCTAGGTTTTTCTAAAAAATTTAGACATAATTTGTGAAAATTAAAAATTATATTAAAAAATCAACACTGAAATATGGTAAAAATATGGATTTATTGTTTCTTATGGGATACAAAAATAAATATTTAAGAAAAAGTATTTTGTGAAACTACCGTTTTTCCTAAAGTTGAATTTGTGAAGGTACCGCTAAACGGTAGTAAATTTGGCCTGGACAGACCCCTGTAAATAGAATCTTTAAATAACAAACTTTTATTGTCAGTCATTTTAGTGCTGAGCCATATTAAATGTAGTAATAGGTGCTATAGTAAGGCTCAAAATTTACAGCAGTCCAAGACTACTAAAATTTGACTAGGGTCATCATAAAATAATTATCAAGCCTAAACCACAAAGGATCATGTAGTTTTGGTCTTTTGATTTTCAGATTAATGTTTTTGGTCTGTAATTTCAACACAAAAAGAACATATTTTATCATAATTGTGATGTAACATATTTTTCGTATTGTAAGTAGTGTTTGATTCCAATTCACTTTATTATTTTTCACAATAAAGTCAAATAGAGACATATTAAAGGATTAATAAAAATCTGTAAGGACCAATAATGTCTTCTAGTTAATTTTTTTCCTAATTTCTACACCTATACTATGGCATTGTGATAATGCCCTTAACAATAGTTCACTATTCCCTAAAACAGACAAGTACCAAATCAAAGTTTTAATTAAAGAACAACTATCCAAAAAAATTAAATAGAAAATGAGCAATGATTATTACAATGTTAAATTTTGTGCTGTAACATATAACCTTGAATTTTTTTTAATCAAACTGAAGGAACAATAGTAAAATTTTTTGGAATTTATTACAGCAGTTTTTATTTCCTTATTCCCCAAAATGATGTTATATATTGCGCTATAAATATTTAACCAATAATAGGACAATTAGAGGGGCTCCCGAAACTTATTATACTGGTATTTTTTGGATCGACTAATTAGTCGTGTTTACCGTTGTGTAATACGTACGAAAACTTTATAAAGTAAGTTATTGACATTTATTAGTGTATAAACTCTTAAACATAAGTGTTGATATGATAAAACAAATGTTCGGAGTTAATAAATGATATCCTTTAAAGCAAATGAATCTTGGAATCAAAAATTGTAACTTTCCTCCGAAATTTTATGAGTGCAGATTCAGTATGAAAAACTACGTAGATAATTTTCATTTCCACAAAATATCAGGAGTAAGATTATGCCCTAAAGAAACATAATACATTGCATTTTAATTGCGCAAAAAGGGGAGAAAATTCTCTTTTAAGATTAAATTCATATATCGAGTAAAATCAACACAAGCAATAAAGCAATCAACTTATGAAATAACTAGAACAGCGACTGTTAGCTTTAAAAGCTAAGCACAGAACAAAAATACTTTGTAAACTAGTTAATAAATTAAGTTATCATTTATATATTTATCTTACCTTAATATCATTTTACCGTTCGGAAGCAACATAGCGTCAGACATTTTACTTTTTGAATGATTGGTTGCCATTTAATTTTTGTTGATGATAAATTTCGAACGATGTCCGCTAAAGTCGATTTTTGGAGTATTAGTGAGTAATGTCAACATTTGAAATGTACTTCTACTCTCAAAAATTTGTGATTGGTGATGTGATGTTGTGATCTAGCGGCTTTTCATGGATTTTATTAAATAACTGTTACAAGATACAATGGTTGTAATTGATCTAAAAGTTAATAAAAGTCTGTTAGACTTGAAATTTGAAGGCTATAAATTGTCACTAAGTCCAATTCCTGTTCTTAAGCAACCTTTACTGGATGGTTGGTTAATGAATATATCTTAATTATAAACTACTCTGAAATTAACCCTTGTAAAATATATCTCATCAAAATATTATATGGAAAAGATCATATCTAATGAGAAAAAAAATTTTAATTAGTGTTTTTTGCTAGCATATCTTGATATATCGTTTTATTTATTTGATTTAAAAATAAAATTATCTGGAACATTTCATTTTATGTTGCACCATTATTTGTAACAGTGTATCTAATCAGAATAATTCAACATGTTTTATTATTGGTTATCATTATTTTAACGAATTATGTTGTTGATTTTTTAATATTTATTCAACATTAGTTAACTTTGTCAGATTGCTAATTTATGTATTAATTCAAAATTGTTACTATTACTATACTGCAGCATCTATTGGTAAATAAAGAGCTTTTTCTAAAGCAATGATAAACTACACATGTTTTTCTGTTCATTTTTAAAAATTTTTTAGCAACAATATAACAAACTTTGTTTTGATGAAACTAGTATTTTTGATATTTTTTTAACTGTTAGATGTTCGTTATTAGCACAACAGCCCATTGTGGGCCCTAGCCTGCCACACAATGTTTCTCCAGACAGCTCTGTCCCTAACCTTGATCTTTCACTTGAAGATCTTTTAAAGTTTTTAAATCATTCAAGACATGATCCAGCCACCTTTTCTTTGGTCTGCCTCTTGGCTTATTGCACATGGGCTTCCAATGTAACATCTTTACCACTTGAATGTCAGACGATTCCTCAATGTGATCAAGCCACGAAAGTCTCCGTGCTTTGATGAATTTTATTATGTTTCTATGCTTAATAAGAGCTTCCAGTTTAACAATGGTTCTTATTCTCCGATAATTATTAGTTAGCTGTTTTGGGCCATATTTTTTCTAAGTATTTTTTATTCAAAAATTAGTAAATCAATTATGCCTCTTTGTATCGCAGCCATAACAACAGTTAGATGTTAAAAAATATAGGGCATTAAGTATTTTACTCTGAATTTAATTAATTCTAAACGTATTTGTTAAAACGATACAAAATATTCTACAATTTTTAAAAGCATTAATATTTTTTTCTTCTTTTTTTAGTTTTTTAACAATTATATTTTCTTAATGTATTAATTATTAATACATTAAAAGAAGTTAAAGTTACAGTTGCTTTAAGTATAGAAAAGTTTTATTATTAACTTAACTTTTAGATATCACTATAAAGCAAAATTGCTTATGTAGCAATTTTGCTATTTTTATTCACTTATTTGCTTCGAAATATCATAATCCTATTATTTTTATAGAATTCATGTGCTTATTTTTCAGACGTTGAGGCAACAGATACAAATACTGATTAAATTTAGAACAGGATTTATCATTTGCCTGGTTGTTAAATTTTTACTTTCATTTATGAGTTAATAATTTACTATTTTCAATTATTTCTAGACTTTTAATTTTTAAATGACCTGCTATTTTGTAGACAAAGATAAAAATATTGTGTTCCATTGCATAATAAGGTGGATTTAAAAGAAAATAGCTCCAGATTAACTCATAAATACCTTAGATATTTTATTAAAAAGCTGAGAAAATTACAGATTAACTTAGATTAAAAAGGTTTAAAAGAGATTTATATATTTGATTTCATATAAATTTTAAAGATAATTTACAAAACCATAAAAATAAAAACCTGTGAGACTCATAATTTTTGTAAAAATTTTAATTAATTTTGCACAGTTTTCTTAAAATTTTTTTCTAAAAAGTTAAAATTATGACTTTTGTGAAAGATTTTTGTTAAATTGTTATTATTATTTTATAATATTGTTATTAGGTATATATTAAGTTTACCCATGTTTAACTTTCAGGTGTAAAATGTGTTGCATTAAACAATGATGAATATAGTTTTATTCAAACCCGTATGAATCTTTCTTTAAATCATTTATTTCAAGACCCATGGAATCAAAACAGTGTCTTTTATGTAAATGAAAGAAACTCTGTGATCTGGACTGCTTTAGGACAAGTATGTTTTTCTTTCTTCTTTTTTTTAAAATTTCGTTATGACAAATCATTTTTCTTGTTTTAGTATTAAGAATTAGTGTTTAGTAATTTAAAAAAAATTTATAAATACTATAAAAATGTATAATACTAAATGCTATCTTTTTTTAACTCTCTATTAATTTGCAGTCATAAATGTAGTTAAAATTAATAGAAAAGCAAATGACATATTTATATATTTCCCTAATAAGGAAGTGAGAAAAAAAGTTAGTAAGATTGTGATGATTTAAATTGGAAGAACATATTTTGCTTGAACTGTTGGTTTGATATCTTTAAATAAAATTGTGTGTGCTTCAAAATTACTTTTCAATCTGGTTTATTTTCATATGCAATTTTTATGAATTAAAAGACGTTACTAAAATTTGAAAAAGTGAATATCATACCTGTTTCTGTGTGCGACCAAACTTTTCTTAATCCTTCTCATTGTGATGCCACCTAAATTTTAGTCTCTCTTCCAGAACTAGAAAGAAAGAAAAAAACTTTTTCTTTATAAATTTAATTTTCTAACAAAATGTGTAGAATCTTTTTTCCTTTATAATATTCATAATTTATTGAATTGTTGAAAGTAAGTTCTATTTTTACCTTATAAGCAATGATGGAATTTAAATAATTCTAGAGCCAGTATACTTTAAAAATATTCACGATTTCTTAAACAAAATTTTTTTTATATATATAATTGAATTTTTATCAGTTTGTTTGTGTGTGATGCCATCTATTTGTTTGTGTATGAAACCATTGATCTGATTGCCATGAAATTCAACACACTAATAGTTTGAAGATCATTTTTGATATTAGAACTTTCTGTGGAAGGAAAAGATAGGTGAAAAGCCAATTTTCTTATAGAATTACCATTTATTATTGAATGTTATTATACTGTTCAACCTCGTAAATCTCTGTGGTTTGAAAGGTCCAGATTTCCCAAATTTCCGAATTTTATATATTTTATGTGAACGGAAAGAATTATCAAAGCTCTGAATTCACCGGCTGATACCGCAATTTAACGTGGGCATGTGTGTGTGTTTACCTCCGACGTCTATTGAAAAACTTTACATAGATACACATGCTAAACAATAAATAGGAGATATTTAAAATGATGTAAAGACAAAAGTCATTAAATAATAATGTATTTAAATCAACACAATTAGTTACTGTTAACTAAATCTTGTCTTAAACATTTCAAAAATCGTAAGTTGTTTCATAGATTTCTTATTGGTAAACTATGATTAGAAATTATGCAATTATTAATAAGGTTGATGTTTAAGTATGCAATTTTAATGATTTTAGAAAATTAATTTTTTTTTAAAAAGAGAGAGAGAGAGAGAAACATGACATATTTTTAGCCACAGGTTTGCCCGAAATGGATTTGCATTTGGTAAAAATTATATGAATTAATAAAGAAGTTTTTAGTAAATTTATTTATGATTTGCCAAATATATATATATACACACACAATCAGGTTTTTTTTACTATATAATTATAACTATATTTTTTTCCCATTTATGGGAGTAGCATATATGCTCCTTAAACTGATTATGCTACTCTTGTATATCATTAATCACACTCAGGTAATCACCATTTATAATTGTAGGATTAAAGGGAAATCTATAATTTATTTTTATTTTTAAAGATATAATTTTTAGTTTTTATATTTGTTCTTAATTTTATTATTGTAGGATGGACGTTTATCTAGTGCTCGATGTGTTTGGGAAATCAGTTCGGAAGTACTGGATGAGGGTAATATCACTATCTTGTTTCCTAGTGTGGATTGGGCTATCTTATGCAGTGGCAAAGGCTGCCTCTTTGTGCTTTACACTCCTAGTCGAGCAGCAGGAGAACCCTGGATGGTAAATTTAAAAATTGTATTACTGATTTTTTTTTTAATTGGTGTAAATTATTACAATTATCTGTCTTGTTAATTTTATGTGATATGGATTATTATTTAAAAATATTTTTAGTTTGAAAAAAGAATTTTAATTATGTAGGCATTGAGTTACTCTATGTCCAATTAACTGGATTGATCAAGATTCATGCACTTTTCCTCTGAATTTTGCAAAGAGAAAATCTCTCATTACCTGCTACACAGAAATCTAAAATCACCATATAAGGTCGTTACTTTGTGACAAGTGTGGTGATTTTGTGGCACACTAGATTTCTGGAGTTAAAAGGCATTTAATGATAACAGAAACAAAGATAATTATTCCAGAATTTTTTGTTAATTCCAAAGGCAGTATTAGGTTATGAAACAGCTGTCAATTCTGTGATAATTTATACCCATTTATACAATTAAGGCCTTTTCAAGACCTCATGTGAGGAACTGATCACATATTTCAACAAAGCAATGCCTCAATACATTCTTCTCGTTCAACAAAAAAATGACCTTTTTCAACAAAATGTTCTGGTACTAAAGAGGCATGGCTTGAGCCCTAACTTAAATCCAATTAGGAACGTTTGGACATACATGATAGTACCTCTACTTACATGACTTGTAACAAAGATAAAAAGTACATACTTTTACTTGTACTTCATTACTTTTTAAATTTAGTACTTTGACTTTTTTTTGTTACTTTTTTAGGGAAAAAGTACAAGTATTTGTAACAAGACTGTTGGAAGAAATCGTTACTTATTTCTGAAATTTTTAAAAAGTTTTTCTCGAAAAAAATTATTTTTAGTTTAAAATATTTTGAAATATTGATTTATAATTTTGTATTTCAAAAATTATTACAATAGTTACAATTTCTGAAAAAAATGAAGCATTAATGCGTTATATTGAATTCTAAAAATTTAATATTTTAATTAATATTAATTTGTTATGTTTTTATTTAATTATGTTATATTTAATTATGTTTTTTCTCATTTTAGTGTTATTCTACTTTTGATCTAAAAATGAAAAATACTTGTTATTTGTTGCATACTACTCATCGTAATACTCCTGGAGGTCAACAGTTAGATTGTGTNGGCTTGAAATGTGTGCTGTAATGATACAGATATAAATTTAAATTAATGCGTTATATTGAATTCTAAAAATTTAATATTAATTAAATTATGTTTTTTCTCATTTTAGTGTTATTCTACTTTTGATCTAAAAATGAAAAATACTTGTTATTTGTTGCATACTACTCATCGTAATACTCCTGGAGGTCAACAGTTAGATTGTGTTGTTGCAACATCTGAACACAAATCGAATTTGCCAAATGATTGTTTACTAACAGAAGTCAATACTTTTGTTTCATTGCTGCAGTGGATCTCTTTAAATTGTGGTAAAAAAATTTCATTTTTTTAATCACTTTATTTTACCACAGTTCTTCCAGACGTCGGAAAGTTACTGCCTTTTTTTCATGTTTATGCACACTTAAAGTATTGAGTTTTAATTTATGAAACCTAAAAAAGAGTAAGGATTTTTATTAGAGGGTTTGTAAGAAAATATGCATAAAAATTTTCTCCATTTAATTTATATATTATTAAAAATGATCAATTTTAGTAAAAATTAATTTAAATTCGCACTAATCTGCATTGCCAATTATTTTTGAAATTCCTGGTTTTAAAGCAAGCCAGTTTTTATATATATGTATGGTTCAAAATAAATTTTCACCTAAAAATGTAAATTTTATGCCTAGAAAATTATATTGAGTATTGGCAGGTGACTGTGTCAAAACCAGATATTCAAAATTGAGCTATAACTTTTTTTGAAGTGTTAGATTCATGACAATTCAATCTTAATTCCTAGTCATTTTTATGATAGTTTATATTGAAGTTCGGATTTTTTTAGTCTTTTTCATGTGGTTTTTCAAATTCTGATATTTTTAACACTATGTTATAATGACGTGCGAATTTCAAATTTCTGCTATCACTTCTTTGTGCTTTTAGTTTGCAATGATCCTGTCGTAAATTCACAATGTTTTCTGATTGTCTTTCTTTTTACCATTTCTTCTTGTTTTTCTTATTCTGATAGTCTGTATATGATGTTATTATGACAAGCTTGTATTCCAATTTAGGATGTCACTTTTTGACGTGCTAAATTTGCAATGATTCTATTGTAAAACCATGTTTGTGGATCATCTTTAGGTGGTTATTTATTGTTTTTTAGCTATTTCAATGAGTTTTTTTTTTTCAATTATAAAATTTTTGATGCAGTGTTATGGCTAGCTAGTAAATTTTGTAGTAATCAATTCTTTATGCACTTGGTTCATGACTATTCTATTATATATTCACATTAATTTCTGATCGCTTTTTTGGCAGTTAGTTACTTTTCCTTTTCCAGCCATTTCAACGTTTTTCTAAAATTCTGATATTTTTAATGCATTGCTATTATGATCTTCATTTTTAAATTTGAGAATTACACTTATTTTAAAATTGATTTATGTAATGTGCGAATTTAGCTAAGGAACTATTTTTTACTTAATCTATTTCTCTGAGAAAAAAAAAAGATTTTTTTCATGATAAAATTAAAAACTTAACTTATTTTGGGTTTATTAAAAGCTATTCAAATTTTTATGAAATATAATGCCTTCTTTTGTGACAGGTGCCCTTTTTGGGGAATATAGTGCCCTTTTCAAAGTCTGAAATGAACTCTGAAGAAGTTTTATGCCTCAATGAAAATTACACCTAGCAGAACCATTTTCGTTCTTGAGAAAAATGAGTAAGAGAGAGTCAAAATAAAATTTCAAAAATCTTAAATAAAATTTTAAAAAATAATTACTATTAGAAAATTTAGCAGCAAAGAGATACAATCTCGTAATCAGCTCACGCGATTAAAATTGTATAAATAGAGCCAAAACAAAATCTATCAATACAATAGTGTGAGGAACACCAAAAGAAGAAAGAGAGAGTGGGAGAGAACCAATTAGTAAACAAAACTTTATCAAGTCAGGGATGAGATTCTTCCGCGGATTCGCGGATTTCCGCTTTTTTTCAGATTTTTCCTTTTTTCCCGCTAATTTCCGCTGAAATTTTTTTTTTTGCACAAGCTAAAGTATTTTATGAGGAATTTAATTTTCCACGGAGCGAAATTATTGAAGTCCTTATNAAATTCGATGTAGAGTTTCATATTTACGTGATTTAAAAGCCTCATATCGGGATTTATAATCACATGGTTTACAAGTTAAAAAAGCGCACTTTTTTTGTCAAATTTTTGTTTATACATATATATCTTAAATCTTCTTGGATTTCCTCTTTTTTACTTTCTGACTACTCTCATCCCTGTCAAGTTAAAATATCTCAAAAATTTAAAATAAACTACAAATTAGAATATATAAGGCAAAAAGGGACAAAGGATGTCATGTAATTATGAGTAACTTTCAAAAATGACCTAAATATTCTCGTAACCAAGTTACCAGATCACAAAATATGAAATTAATTAAAGCATAAATAGAGGGTAGTACAGGGTTGCCACAGGTGACTAAAATGCAACTATTTTTGGCATGAGGCGACTGTGGCAACTTTTTTTGTTTGAAACGGCTAAAAAAGCAACTATTTTTAGGAAGAGGAGACTATTGGGAGACTTTTCTGTACTCATAGCGATGTTTTTTTTAGCAGGAATTGGGTTTAAAATCTGCAGCCCATGATAGCTTTGAATACACTGAACTTTTTTTCTTAAAAAACAACATATGTTGAAAATTTTTTAATTGCAAATTTGAGTCTTCGCTTTCTAATTCCTTCAATCTGCAGATTCCTTTGTAAGTCTATTTAGTTTCTCGGTCGCTTTTTCAATGGTTATTGCTTCGAAATTCCGCATGATTTAAAAAAATTTCGATACGATATTACGATGTCTGAATTTGGAATTTGAGTAATCACTTTTCACAATGTATATATGTGTGTATATATATATATTTCTTAGATAAATTATTGATAAAAGGGAAAATTGTGCTAAAACTTTAACGTTTTTATAAAAATTATCATATTTACCACCAACTTGACTAAATGTATCATGGCAAATTTAATAAGTCATTAACAAAATTTTAGTCATATTTTTAATGAATTTTTGATCTTATTTAGGCAACTATTTTCATAGTTTTCAGCAACTATTTTCTTGCTTTAGGCTACTAAAAGCAACTATTTCGTCCATTTCTTTTCTGTGGCACCCTGTAGTTGGATATATTTTTAAAGTACGTTCATTCTTAAGTAAAGAACCACATTTGATTTGTCAGTTACTTTGATTGGCTCAAAAACTGGGTTTGCGCAAGGCAAATATTATACTGAATTGTTCAAAGATTATAATTAATAAAAGGTTGAATTTTAAATACAAAATTTTAATTCAGTGATTTTTATAGAAATTCTTAATATCTATTGAATAAGATTAATTATTAACTTAAATATTGTAAGAGGTTGTTTGTTCCTTTTCAAGGTTGGTTCCTATTTTTTCCTATTTTTTAAAAACATTTTAAGTACAAAAAAAAAATATATTCAACAAAATCTGTTGAATAGCTCCTGAGAAATTGAATTTAAAAAAAGTCTGATATTTGAAATTCTATTCCTCGGGAACTATTCGACCGATATTGCGCAAATTTTGTATTTTGTCCTGTAAAATTATATTTGTTAAAATGATGGGCTTGAAATGTGTGCTGTAAATGTGAAATTTAGCATTTTAGAGCGTCCTTTTTAAAACATATTTACTAATTCACCATGATACCAATAAAAATTTAAAATATCACAGAAAATTGTTTTTATTAAATTCAACAACAAGAAAGTTCAAAACAGTATTTCCTTACTGGATTTTTATTTTATTTTGATTTTTAATTCCTGTTTCATAATGCATTCTAGGCCAAAACAATCAGGAATGGATGATAAGAAGAACTCGAAAACTAGCTGGTCTATCTTTTCCTGAATATGTTGCGATTGATAATATTCAAGATGCTATATGTGTAGTTTCTCAGAATGATTTTGAATTTTACTTTGATTCTAATGGATCAGTTAATGTTCCTCAAGTTTCTGATAAGAAAGGTAAGCTAATTTTAGTATAACTTTTATTGGTATTGGATTTTTCAGAGGGTACTTAAAGAAGGATAACTTTTTAAAATAAAAATAAAAAAGAATGTACTTTGTGCTCTAAACTGTTATCAGTTTTTTCTATGTCAATTAAATTTTTTCCCTAGAGTGTTTTCAACTCTAGTGGTTTTAAATTTTTTCTGGTTGTGGAATCCTAAATGATCGACCTCCTCTTGGATGAACTCTAAAATTTAATAAATACATTTTATTAGCAATTGTGAACTTATTAATTAACAAAAGACTTTTCATTATTTTGAAAATAATAATTATATAAATTTTATTAATTATTTAGTGAATGACTGAGGAATGAAATTTTTCATCATATCTTTTTGTAAATATCATTCTTAAAATTGGGTTTTATGTCAGACAGTTAAATTCACAGATCTGGAGTAGTATCTTTACTGTAAAAAATATTAGATCAAATAATGATAAGAAGTTCCGGGACATTACTTTTTACCGTAAAATCCAATTTTGCCAGAAATGATGAATCAACAAAATTTTTACAGTAATAATTACTGTAAAATAACTGAATCACTCTAATTAAGTAAATATTACTATAAACATTACGGTTTAATATTTTAATCCAAAAATGAATTTTACAGATGATGCATCCAAAGTGTACTTAATGCTGTAATTTGATCCGTATTTTTTTGCAATGTAGTCTAGTTCTGCATACATAAACTGAAAATGAATGAGCTGAAATATGGCTTAATTTTAAATAAAAACGAAATAAAATAAACGATGAAAATGGTTATCAGAAGAACGTACTTCTTTATTGGTGATCCATACAAATTACTTATGGAATATTTCCTAAATGGGCGTAAATCCCTGTGGCAGCTATCTGCAACAAAACTCTCTAGCTGTAATATCTTTCTGCAAGATACTTTTAATAATAACAAACATGTATGTTGCTAATTTAAAATAACAAAAGTGCCGTATTTACGAGAAAAAAAACTATTATAATTTATTTTAATTCATAATTGAACATGTAATAACTTTTTATTCTAATATTATGAGTGATATTCTCACATTTTGTTGGGGGGGGGGAATGTGCTAATTATTTCTTTCTTTGCGTTTTGTAAATAATCATCACAATAAAAAAATAATTAAAAATCATTAAATCTATATATTGCCGAAAAAAAGATAGACGACAAAATTAAGCGAATCAGACTCCTCAAAAAGGGGTTACTCAAATGCGTGTTTTGTTTCAAGATTAGGATGTTGTAATAAACAATATTGTATAAAAAAATATGGGATTTAAAAACTATGAAGAAATCAATAGCAATAACTGCCAAAAATTTGATAGATTCATTGCCTTAGAAAGTGAATACTCAAATGCACAATTCAAATTTTCCATGTTGTTTGAAATATATTATGATTTTTAAAAACCACATGAAAATCAATATTAATAATGGCTGAAAATTCAATCGAAATATTACAACAATTTAAGATACTATTGGTGTAAATTGAGTGTGTCCAAAAGTGATTATATCTCATTTATTATATTGCTATTAGAAAAAAACATTATTTTGAAATTTCTTTCTTCACAAGCATTTCAATTAAATAATTTCGTAAAAATAAAGGAAATTTTAAATAATTCATCGATTGTTAATTAGATATAAATTTAATGACAGGTTTTAAAAATCATTATTTAAAAAATTTATGAATTATATTATTTATAAATTATTATAATATTGATAAAATTTACTAACTCTCTGAACTCTTGTAACTTTTCCTTAAAACCCCAGGGTTTTGTATAACACCAATTGGCAAACTCTAATCTAAGTAATCTATCTATGCATTGCGACTAAATAACTGATAACTTGTGACTAAATAATCCATTTATTAAATTACTATGTATTTAAATATTCCATACCTAGAAATTACTATGACATTTTTTTTATACTATGACTTAACTTTAAGCATAATCAAACTGATTTTTTTTTAAATTCAGCCCCTGATTCACCTAAATATACCTACATTCAGACTCCTGATGATGTTACTGCTTACTTCCGTGTTCCAACTGACATTAAGAAGAGTGATATTCAGATTAACTTGCAACCTTTGAACATAGAAGTTTTAATCAGAGGAAAAAGTGTATTGGCTGGTCAATTCTCTAACACTATTGATTCTAGTTCTAGTACATGGATTTTAGATGGAGAAAAGTTAGTATAATTATCATAAATTCTAAAATATTATCAATATTTTGAGAGATAATATGGTGTCATTCATTATTATTCCTGTAATTAAAATTATTATTTTTTAATTTCTTTAGATTTTTTAAAGACTCTTATTTATATTAATAGTATTGGTTTTATGATAATTAAAAAATTTTCTTTAATTTAATACTATCTTATTCAGTAGAATGTTAGAATTTTACTATTTGGAATGACTTCGTATTTCAATGATAAAAGAAAATGTAAGCAGTTTTTCTAAAAATTTGATATGTAAACTTTTAAAATACAAATTAAAATCACTTAGGCACTCATAAATAATGTTTTCCAAAATCTTAATTTTATGATATTCTTTGTGTTTAAAAAAAAACTTCCTATTTTATAGTATATCATCAATGTCAATGAAATGTATAGATTGTTTCTGCTAAATTTTTATAATTCAATTTATCACTTTGCCCAATTATGGAATCCAGATGTTAGTAGCAACCTTAAACATTGAAAATCATTTCTAAATTGTTTTAAAGCAAATAAAGTTAAAATGTTAACATAAGTTTATGTTTATGAAGTGCTAATGCATTTGGCTAACTCAAAAGCACTATTTTAGTTTGGAAATAATACTTCCATTGCCTAAATTGCAAAATCTCATTGTCATTTCTTCAACATTAAGTTTAGCTTATTAATTACTTATGTACATCAAAATGTGTGAAGAAAAATATTTATTCCAGTTACCTCTTTTTAAAGACAGTAAATCTAGTCCTCATAATTGGTTTTAAAATGTTTTTGAGGCTAGTTTTCTTTAGCTAAAAGGTTACAGGTGTTTTACCGAAAATAAGGTTTGGTTTTCTTATCAATGAATTTGCAATAATGAAGTTTGAATGTTTCTTCTTTTTTGCACTTCTTAAAGGATATTGAATATTTTATTATTCACTCAATATTTGATCATTTGCATATCACATGTGCCACAAGAGAAAGTGTTAACCTTAAAGTTCAATTTAATACTTTATAATCTGATACCAAAATTTGTTCATCGAAAAAAAAAAATTCGTTTTTCATGATTCATATAGTTATTGTCTCTGATGTTTTATTTTTCTTTACTTTTTTGTACTTTGCAATTTTTTTTCCTTTTGAAAAAATTTTCCAGTTCTCTAATATATTGCTCTTGTAAACATTTTTACAAATACAGGTGGTTATCAGAATAATAGAGACACCCTAGATTCAAAAGAAATCTTTTATTAATATGAGGAAAAACCACCTTTGGCACATATTACAATAGGTATTTGTCTTGGAAATAAATTATATAAGCTCTGAATAGTGATCAAAGGAATATTATACCATTCTTCGTGGAGATATTTTGAAAGACGTCTGTGAAGGATATCGATTTTGGATTTAGCAAATTTTTGAAAAAAATTGGTATCGAGGATTATATTTTAATGCTTACGAAACATATTACGGTCACTTTTATTCACATATGTTTTCTTTGTGTATTTCTGCATGTATACCAAAGGGGCAAATATATTTCAGTAAAATTTATTAAAATAACTAGATGCAGAAAAATAGTAATGCTATAAGCTTTAGATATAAAGCTGTTGTTTTGCTAAAAATGTTTTAGATTTTAAGATATAAAGCTATAAGCTTTTGTTAAGCTCACAAATTAGTAAAAATAGCTATTTTTACTAATTTGACCAGCTAGACACGAATTTTAATGTTGGTATTTTCAAATTTTTAACAGAAGCTCAGAATTCAAGATGACAGCTAATATGCAGGCTATTTTTTTAATTTTACATTTGTCTCACTATAGCTATTTTCTTAATTCTAAAGATCCCCCATAGAGTTATTTTTGTCGCCGAAGGCATCAGACATTGTTATTGTTTAAATGAATAGAACTTTATTTACGGGGACTAGTATCATGTTCAAAAATATGTTAGCAATTATATAAACACAGATTATTTTATTTTTAATTAATGACAAAAATTTTCATTTCGCACTAACTTGTATTTATCAACATCTCTACAATTTAATTGTCATTATTAATGTTATTAAATGACAAATCAATGCTACTAAATTTCACAAAAAAGTAAAACTTTTTAAGAGTAAGATTTTTGAGTAAAAAAATGTGCATTGTATCATATTATCTTTAGTTATGTAAGCTGGAAGTATCTAAAAAACACAGGGATGTATTATTTCTCTCCCTCAAATTTTGAAGAAAAAACTTTGTATGTCAGGAAAACGGAGCTGCAAAATTGTGAATAAAGCCAATTGCTTCAGTTAGTTTAAAAATATATTTTATATTTATTTTAAGTTTATTTCTTAAAATAGCAACTTTCAATGTTTATATAAAAAATAAGGAAATTAAATTAAAAATTATTTTTTTTTATTAAACAAAAATACTTACTGTCAGTTTTAATTTAAAAAAGTATGAAAACATTTACTTGACATTTAAAGTATAAAACTATATCACTAAATGTAAAGGGTATTCTATGCCTTCATATTAATTTATACTATATTTTTTAGACTAGAAATTATTTTATATAAAGCAGAAGTTGGTTTAATGTGGAGAGAGCTTGTGAAAGGAAATAATGAAGGTGAAGAACTTATGGATAAAGCACTTGTTGATGAAATACATGCTCGACTTGCTCATCTAACTTCAAGTGAAGAAGTAAGTTATGATTGTGTGCACAGGTATTTTCTTAAATAGCTGAATCACTCAAATCTGTCTTTAGTTGACAAACTATTGAAAAAAAACTATGGTAATCTAAGTTTTATCATCTTATCTGATTTTTTATGAAAATTTTTGTATTGTTAAGTATCTAATATAAAGGATGTTTTTCAAATTTGATGGATTATGCTTATTTTTTAATGTATTTTAAAATTTCAATATGAGTTTTGAAGGACATTCCTCCAGATTACTTTCCTCCAATCCAACTTCAGGCTATTGCGAAAAATGATTTTTTGTGTTAATAATATGCTCAATTTAGTGTGAATATCTGTGAATAAGTAGTCAGTTTCAGTATGTTTATTATCCTCCTTTTCAGATTTATTGATAAATTATTATTTTCAAATTCAATCTATTCAATAGGTGTGTAGTTATAGTAGAAGGTAGCTGGTACATTTTCCAAAGACTAATAATTATATTTGAAATTTAATTGTAGAAAAATTTAATATTTTATGAAGTGTTTTTCCATGGAAATATAACAAAAAGATAACATTTTATTTATTTTGGATATCAATGTCATAGTCACACTCATTCTCACTTGCATATGCTTTATAATTATTTTATATTTATTCAATGTAAAACAACTGTATGCAGAGTTTTAATAACTAGTTAATTTCTGATTTTAACATTAGTTGTTATTTAGAAACTTTCAAATAAGAAAAGTTATTTTTTTTAATATACAGCTATTTATATATTTTTACTTTGTTAAGTAAATGTATATTTGTTATTATTGAACTATTTAAGTATTTTATTATCAAGCATAGATTGTATTTCTATTGACTTTAATCCATAGGTCATGCCAAGTAGCAAAGTACCATTCAACTTAGATCAGTTAGAGGAATGTGATTCTTCAGATGAACAATTGACTTTTCAAAGAATTGATGGCAACGAGCATTGTGAAACTCATAAAGTATGTATTAACTGTTATATTAATTTTTGCATTACATTTTGTACAATTTTTAAATTTAAATATTTTATAATTAAGTGTAGTTTTTTTAATGTGTAATATTTTAGATGTGTTTCTCTCACATCTTATCTTTATTAATTTTTATCAATATGTTGATGTTTCTACAGTGTTGTTCTCATCTTAGTCTTACAATAAAGTTTCTTTAAAGCTAAAGGCTACGGCACTGAAAATAATAAAATGCTGTTTTTGAGCTTTAACCCGATAAGATAGGATGGACATAATTTTAGGCAGTTAACAGAACAAATGTTTGAGATTGGCTTTTACCATCTAAAATTGAAAATCTCTAACTTTAAGTAACCAACTTAAAATAGGTTTATCTTTCTATCTGTATTTGTAACTGGTACATATATATCTAACAATAAATTCTGAAATGAAACGAGATTTTAGATTTTTCAAAAATTTTAAATGGATCAATATGATCCGTGATGATTTTTTTTTCTTTAAAGCTTAACATTTTTATTTAAGTGTGTAATCAAGTTATTTAGATATCTAATCATAAAAACTATTAACAATTGGATGTTTTGTATTTAATGAAATATGAGATAGTGCCTTTTTGAGTGGACTTTGTTGTAATCTCAATTTTGATGTAAAACTAAAGTATGCAATGGTACACATAATTTTAGTCCAGTTTCAATAGGTGAATATTTTGTTTAAAGCCTTTTGTATTTTAATTTTACTACACAATTTATAATCCCCCTTAAGTTTTTGATTTGTGCTTTTATAGTAAACGAAAAAATGCTTGCTGAAATTACAGCCATAGAGTTTATTTATTACATTAGCATGTCTAATAAAATATTAAGTAATATTATATTAGCATGTCTAATGAAATATTAAGTAATATTATATTAGCATGCCTAATGAAATATTAAGTAATATTATATTAGCATGTCTAATAAAATTTTAGTAAATAAAAAATATTCTGCATGAAAAAGTTTAAGAATAAAAATAATTTTTATTAATTTTTTATATTTAACTAATATAAATGCAAAAATAAAATAAAAACTTTAGCTACTATTGTGGAAACTATGTGTTAAAGTATAATAGAATTTCGACAATCAATATGAAAGGATTGTAAATTCATTTATACAAGAAGAGAAAATCATAATTTTTCTGTCACTTTATCCTTCATATCATAAAAATAAGTAACATTCACTGATAAATACTTATTTGAAAGTAAATGAAGAATTTATTTATTTATAATAAATAAACTGTTCACTGAACAATTTATATTGTTCAAGGAAAATAAATAATTTTATAATAATAATGATATTTTTTGTTAGTAACTTAGTTAATTTCTTAGCATGTGCTAACTGACTGCTAAATTCATTCGTATTTTTTTTTTCTTATAACATTCATCTAAAACAAATTTTTTGAAATCTCTTTAGGTAATTTAGTGGACATAAATATCTTTTTTCAGAACAATTTCATCCTGAATTCGGAAACTTAGTTAATTTGATTTTTAATTTAACAATAAGACTGCTAAATTCATTCTAACTTTTCGTCACATAACGTGAATCTAAAATATTGTTTGTTTTTTTAACTTTTCAGATTAATTTAGGTGGGCATCAGTGGCTATTTTCGGAACAAATTCATCCTGAAAATCTTCCTGCTATCTGTCTAAGGTATGATGTTGATGGTATTCTGTGGCAGCCAAAAAATGTTTCCAGTGAAGGTGAATTAGAGAATTTCAAGATGGAGCACTCTACTACATTTTCTGCTTTGGGTTATGTATCAGCTTCTAAACAAGATAAAAAATTCACTGCGTGTTGTCCTGATTACCAATATGCAGTAATTTCTGACTGTGCACGTCACTTGTATATTTACTGTCAGCCTGAAAGTTTACATTCTGCTTTGGAGCTTCGAAATCGTAAAACTGGAGAATCCATTGCTCATATAGCAAAACAATATGTTGTATCTCTCGAAGAATGTGATAGAATTTTGGGTTTGCGAGCATGCTCTCAATGTATATTTGTTTTAAGTAAAGATACGTTGTATGCTG
This sequence comes from Parasteatoda tepidariorum, assembly GCF_043381705.1. NCBI lineage: Eukaryota > Metazoa > Arthropoda > Arachnida > Araneae > Theridiidae > Parasteatoda > Parasteatoda tepidariorum. Next base: position 57,160,235 of record NC_092204.1, read on the forward strand.
TTAAAGTTGCATCAAAATGAATTTCATTCTTATGAATGTTTTTGTGTATAAATTTTAGGAACATAATAAATGCATTTTTTTAGATCACTTTCATAATTAGTTTTGTAAGTTACACATAGGTTTTATGCCTAATCTATCTGTATATAAATGAATGTCTGTGTGTGTATGTCCTTTAAAGACTCTTAAACCATCCAAACAAAAGCTATGAAAATTGGCATACAGATAGATCAAAGCACGAGGAAGGTCTTTAGAACATTCTACGACAAATAGTTCTAGCAGGATCTGCAAAAAACAAAATGGAATTTTCTGATTGGTTAATCGTTGGTCATTGTTTTAAATTTAAGAATCAATATTTCACTTATTTTGAAGATTCATCAGTGGTAATTGCTAGCTTATAGCTCTGTTTGATCAAAAAATTATTTATTTAAAATCAACAGTAATGGAATAGAAAAAACTATTTATATTTTCGATAGCAAAAATTATTGGGAAAGTGGTTCTAATTCGTTTAGGAGAAACGAAAAAAAATCGACGCCAATGAGGCTTAATTACGCCAATTATGTTTAATTAATATTGGTAATATGTATTAATTGACATAAAGAAAATTAACTTCTGAACTAAAAAGTAAAAGTAAGTAGAAAAAATGCTTATTCGCGTTTTGGGTAACTGTAAAAAATCTGACTCTAAAATCTGACTGTAAAAAATCTGACTCTAAAAATCTAAAATTATTGACTCTAACGCTCAATTAATATTGATAATATGTATTAATTGAAATAAAATAAGCCATTTGCTAAAAAGCTAAGCTCATGGAAGGAAGATTAAATGGGAAATTCGTTTAAGAAAACCGTAAAAAATCGCCATTCACAGATGATGCTTAATTCATACATATCACAAAAGTGACAAAATAATATTATATACTACTGGTATTATGGTAACTGGCGAATTGGTTTTAAATCTGACGAAATATTAGGTAGCTTATTTGCAATTAACAAGCGTTCATGTCACAGCTAGTTAGACCGAGCGCTCCGTTCTTGAAGTAACAGTTCAAGCTTTGCGCCGCCCTGACGTCTCAGGCGAAAATTTGAGGTTTGGCTCGGTGAGAGTTTCTTCAAAGAAGTGAACCAGCCCTTCTATTCTCTTTAGCTCTGGTACTAAGCGAGCAGCGAAAGGTCCCCATTATGTTATTACTTGCGATTCAGGAAAGGTATGTTTGCTTTGTTGATGTTAGGTCACACTTTTTTATAATTAAATAGAAACAAAATGCACCCGATTCATTTTTATGAATAAAGTAATTCTATGAATGATATTACCATATTGCACAAGAGTTTGTCGTAAACAAAAAATATTGAAATGCAAAAAAAAAGTGTTTCGTTTTATTTTTTCCCATGTGCATTTGCTCATTTTCCCCCCTTTACATCGGTGTTAGTGAGTTAAAATAACAAATGTGCTCCAAAACTAATTTTTTACAATTTTTCCTGTTGGTGATCGAAATGGGCTGCAGGTGGCGTAGAGCAGAACTCTCTATCTATGGCATCACTTTACATGCTTTCACCACTAGCGTATGGAAAGTCATAAGAGAAGGAAGTACGTTAGTTTCTGTCTTGATTTTACTTAAATTTAAAACTTTCATGTTTGGAAACTATATGGAACTGAAAACTACATTGTACATAATTCCGAAAGAATGTGTCGTGGAAATTTTAAAAAATATTTATGACCATTAAATACGAAAAATATAAAGAAATGGGAAAATATCGTAGTACTTCCTATACGACTGAAGAAAGGTCAAGCCATGGAACCAGTCTTCTCCCCAGATGACGTGTGGATGGTCGACCGTGTAAAGATAAGCACAGATGGTGCTAAGGTTAAAATTCGTTCTAAGACTTCTGGGTTACTGCTTCCTATTGATTTTTTTCGCTTAATCTTAAAAATGCGCGCAAGCCTTACACTTAATTTTTATTGTGATATTAATTTTCTTAAATTTGGTTTAAGCTCACGATCTGTTAGAATTTATGTATTACAGAAAACTCTTATGAATGGTAAAATTACGCTTAAATTTAAATTCAAATTACTACAATAATAAAACTTCTAAGCCTGTTCACAAATTGCCTCCAAAGTTTATAATTTTTTTCCGGTTTAGAAAGCTTATTATTGTTTGCATTCAGTCAACCATCCGTTCGAGAGTTCGATTGCGAATTTTATTAATTTCCAGTATTCATTTTAAAGACACTTGAAGGGAGAAAAAAATCGAGGAAAAGAAGAAAGAATTCAAGGAAAAAATTCTGGTAAAACTCAAGTTTAGGAAAAGAAAAAAACGAAAAAGAACATTATTTGAATCAATGGGCATTGTTAATAATATATTAAAATAAAATAAATTTATTATAATATATTAAAATAAAATAAAATAAAAAAGGAAATTCAAAAGGAAATTAAAAATAGTTAAAGAATCATTTTACTTTCAAAAATTGTAATGATTTGTTGTAGTTCATTTACGTCGGACTGAGAATTGAACTATTGGCAATAACTGTATGGGAAAATTCCCTGAGGATGATCCAAAGACCTGTCACCACAATTTTGGTCTTCAGAGGGGATGGCACCCCCGCTTCGGTAGCCTGATGAACTGCAGGCAAATTAAACGAAAATTGGAATGAATGAATGGGAAAGAAATTGAATGAAATGAGTGTTATGTGTTTATTATGATTTAAGTGTTATGATTTTTATAATAAAAACACTTTACTTGTAAATAATTTTTTTTTTATTTTGATGATAGTTCTCTACAGATTGATTTTTTACGTCTTATTTAGAACTTTAGGAATAAAAAGAAAGAAACAATATGAAAGATATTTATTTCATAAGATTTTAAAATCATCTTTTTTCGTAAGAATTCTTTATTTTACGTTTTTTAGTTTATAATTTTTCTATAAAAATTGTTGTCAAAAAAATTTTTGCAAAATTAAATAGTATAAGATTATGTGTTTATGTATATTTCTTGCATAATGTAAAGTTTAAATGTACCTTTCATATTAGATCATTAAATTTAGTAGAGCGATTTCTCAGGCATTAGGTTTTAACTCTAATAAGATTTTTTACAAATATTTTCCGATGCGTGTTAGATGTTCCTTCGCTAAAAAAAAAAGAGATTCCATTTTGTTTTCACTTGCATAAGAAAGAATATCAAACATTTTAGATTACAATTATAAAATTTTGTTGAGCGGTATGTCATCTAAGAGTTGTGTAAGGATAATCTATGTATATATTATTTGAGAATGAAATTTTCAAACGAAGAAAATTTAATTTTCAATTCTCCAGAGTTGGTAAGTGTTATGATTTTTATAATAAAAAATTTTAGTTTTTTTATTTTAATGTGAGGAATTTTTCGAAGAGTTTTTTTTTGTTTCGTAAACATTCTTTATTTTAAGTTTTTTAGTTTATAAATAATGATTTTTATTGAAACTTAAGATTTTTTTTGATAAAAATTGTTGTCAAAAAACTTTTTTTGCAAAATTAAATAGTATGTGGCTAAATAGTATAGGCTTTTTTTGTTATATCATTACATTTAGTAAAACGACTTCGCAGGCATTAGGTTTTAGCTCTAACAAGTAGATACATATTTTTTTTCCTGTTCATTTACAAATATTTTTTCGATGTGTTTGGGATGTTCCATCTCTAAAAAAAAAGAGATGCCATTTTGTTTTCGATTGCATAAGAAAGAATTGTTGTTGTTGTTGTTAATTTACGTCGCACTAGAGCTGCACAATGGGCTATTGGCGACGGTCTGGGAACATCCTGGAGGATGATCCGAAGACATGCCATCACAATTTTGATCCTCTGCGGAGGGGATGGCACCCCCGCTTCGGTAGCCCGGCAACCTGCGCGCGAAGTCGAGCACTTTACGGTAGCACAGTTTAACAAGGACCAATACCGCACACCCTCGGACCCTACGCAGACTGATCCAAGTGGTCACCCACCCGCACACTGACCGTAGCCAGTGATGCTTGACTTCTGTGATCTGCTGGGAACCGTGTGCATAAGAAAGAATATCAAATATTTCGCTTTTTAAATTTAATATGTTGTTGTAGTTAATTTACGTCGCACTAGAGCTGCACCATGGGCTGTTGGCGACTGTCTGGGAAACATCCCTGAGGATGATCCTCTGCAGAGGGGATTTTAAATTTAATAAGCCACAATAACGAACGAGTGTTACAATGCTACCCTGAAGACATCAATCGAATTTGTAGGTATTCGTCTCATACAACAGCGCCACTTATAGTTCGTTGCGATCGCGAATTGCAAAAAGGTTGAAGTAGCTGAATCTAGTAAACATGATCAAAATATAAGCGATAACGATGATAAATTCAGCGAATAAAATTTGGCTGTTGCTTGGCTGACCGCCTCTTTAATAAATAGAGGCATTTGATTGGTCG